>NC_056731.1:488809166-488984357 GCF_019279795.1 Protopterus annectens
TAGAGGTTCAGATCTTTAGACAACATCTCATTGATAGAATAGATCTATTGTCTATAACAGTTAAAGAATCTATTCCAAAACTGATTGATTACTTGATAATAAATTTACAGCAAAAGTTTCTGATAAAGGTAAACTTTCATATATACATAAAATTATCAGACAAGAAACTTTTACAATGTAGATTCATACTATAAACAATATATATTGGAATCTGCTTATAGAACTACATCTTCCACTGTCTGGAGACTTTATACATGGAAATTTTACATAGATCTTTTATACACCTTTGATGATGAATAAAATTAATAATAAAGATAATCTATGTAAGAGATGTAATGTAGAAATTAATGCTGACTTTTTGCAGGCTCTTTTACAGATAATTTCATTATTTCTAAGTCTCTTATATTATTCAACACACCTGTACCTCAATGTGTTAAAAGATTAAGCTTCCCTTGTTATGGTCTATCCTAGCAGTGGCTAGGAAAATAATAACTAGAAATTGGATTTCAGATACAACTCCTTCGTTCAATGAATTTAAAAATGTTATGAATATAATGTGTCATATGGAAATAAGCACAATTAGAATGAGAACAACTAGAAAAACATCACATTTTATTGTATGGGATAATTTACAAAATTTGTTAAAAAAATTCTAATTTCAATAGCACAGTATTTTAGTTTAATTAATTGATCTGATTGTAGTGGATGTCTTTGTAAATACTTTAGTTGTTTTGTTGAATATTATAATAATACCTATTTTTAATTATTTGTATAAAATTGTTATGATATTTCTCTTATATGTTAAAACAATAAACTTGTTTTGAAAAAAAAAAAAAAAAGTAATGCTCTGAAATTAATTGGCATATTTTTTATGATGAGCAACTGTTTGGGTTTTACCACAAGGATTAAACACTTCCTACTATCTCATGTGCCACATTTGTTTGATTTTCCTTTCAGTCTGGTATTTTAATCTTAAACAGCCAGCATTCCACAGCAGTATTGGGTTTCAAGTAATGCAAACTGTCAGTGGTCTCAACAACTCTAAGCAAGTTTCTGTCATAAAGTTTTATAACAAAATTTGAGCAAGTTTTGGACAGAAGTAAAACTTGCAGTATCAAACACCAATTATTCTATTATGAGTAGGTGTAAAAACCTGGTGCACACTCTAGTGTGTTAAATACTTTCCCAGATGCATCTTCTGTAATGAGTTCTTTAATCCTTCTGTTCTCTTTCTGGTTCTCTGATGTCCCATGCCCATTCTCAAGACTTAATTAGCTACTGAGCTCATGAATAAGACTGTAGAAATAACATTATAAGTCATTGATAAAAGCATTACTGTTTGATAATTGTTGTTCCCCTTTTTTTTTATTTCTCTGATAGGTCACATTTTGAAGTAGCGGCATCCTGTCAGCTTCAAAAGCACCAGAAAGATCATGCCCCAAGAGAGTCTGTTGGTTCTCAGGAAACATACAGTCAGTCACAATCCCATAGCAGTACTGGTTCTGAAGTAAACCACAGCAAACATTCTTCACTTACCTGTGGAATGCTCAATATATCCAGAATTTCAAATAATCCACTGGATGAAGCCTACATACCCAAAACAGAAGGCAGTAAAAATAATACTTTCACCAGGCAACTTAACATGACTGACCCCAAGCAAATTATAAGGTCTGATCATTACAACTTGGCAGTACTTGGGGACACTTTACCTCATGTACTTTGTGGGACCAAGTGCCGTGAGAAGCTGGCTGCAGAGATGTACATGGAGAGAGATCATCGCTGTGCGTCTGCTACTACTTCCAGCAAAAGCCGCAAACCTCTCAAACGTTCTCAGACTATAATCATCAAACCCCTGGAACATTTCGGTAGGCCATATAGCACCACAGGAGATCTCTGCAAATTACCTCTCCAACACACAGAAGCTGTAGAAGTGACAGAAAAGCAAAGGCCTGAATCCTTAAATCAGTTGATCAATGCTGAGCTTTCTGCTAATCTCAAAATAAAAGAAACAAAGGAAATGCAATCTTGGCTACAAAATGTCAAAGATACAGATGCGGAAGTGCAAACAAAGGAAAATAAGAAAGCTGAAAGTATATACTGGATAAAAGAGAAAGAAAGTGAAACAAATGAAGACACAAACATTCCAGTGGCAGTCAGGCAGTGCTGGTAGATGGACTCAACATAGTCCCCAAATAAACCAAAAAGAAAAAGGTTTTAGAAAGACTAGCTACAGAAAAAAACATAAGATCACAGTGGGATGTCATGCTGAAAGTACAGTTGTGTACACCTACCATAAATGTAGATGCTCGAGTGTCTTCACTGTTGCAGTCATAACTGTAGGGTGCTCCTGCCGGCAGGCAGCCCGAGGTCGGCCAGAATCCCAAAGTCTGGGTCCGGTGTCGGCTGTACAAGCCAGTACCCTGACGTCAGTACACTCTGGTACATAGCCCTCAGCTGACGCCATCTTCTCCAGCCTTTCTTGCCCCAGATGTCAGAAGTCCCCAATAAATCATAAATGAATCCAACAAGGAAACACAAATACACCACAAAAGAGAGAAAAAGAGGGGATAGGAGGGAGGGAAACACCGACTGCAACAGTGAAGACACTCGAACATCTACATTTATGGTAGGTGTACACAACTGTACTATGTTCATTGTGTTTCACTGTTGCAGTCATAACTGTAGGGTGGAATCCCAAAGCAGTGAAAAAAAGGGAGGAGGTTTAGACAGAAGAAGGGGCAGCAAGAAGACCCTGCAAAACAGCAGAGGCAAAGCCTGCCCTGGTCTTAGAATACAAAGGGAGATTGTAGTGCTTGGAAAAAGTCAAAGCTAACAAAAGAACTGTCTTCCAAGATAAAAACTTAATATCTGAAGATGCAGCTGGCTCAAAAGGAGGCAAAGTAAGTTTTTCTAAAACATAATTAAGATCCCAAGCAGGAATAGGAGGGGTCCTGGGAGGCCTTAAATTCTTAGCCCCTCTCAAGAATTGTCTCACCAAAGGATGAGAAAAAACAGGGGGATCAGTATTGAAATGAGCAGAAATAGCAGAAGCATGAATCTTAATGGAAGAAAAGGAAAGTCCATTAGACAAAAGATCTGAAAGGTAAAGCAAAATAGAAGAGAGATCAAGTACCAGAGGGTCCAAGCCTCGGTCCTGCATCCAAATGCAAAATCTCTTCCATTTAGAGGCATAGGATTTCCTAGTGCTAGGCCGTCTAGCTTCCAAAAGAACATCCAAAACTTGTTTGGGAAGACTAGAAGAAATCAAATTCCTTTGAAGAGCCAAGCTGCCAGGCAAAGGGTCTTGAGATTGGAATGTAGCAACTGACCCTGATGCTGGGACAGAAGAGAAGGGTTCAGAGGGAGAATCCAAGGAGGCTCCAAGAACAGGTGCTTTAAAGTTGGATACCAAAACTGTCGAGGCCAATTTGGAGCAATCAAGATGAGGAACTTGGGCTTGTCCTGTTTTATCTTTAGTAATACCCAAGGAAGTAGAGGAAGAGGAGGGAAGGCATATCCCGAAAGGTTTCTCCAGCTGAAGGACAGGGCATCCACTTTCCAAGCTGTTTTGTGGAATGACCTGGTGCAAAAGTGAGGCAGCTGATGATTGAGATGGGATGCAAACAGATCTATCTGGGGGCATCCCCAAACTGCAGTAATCCTGTTGAATAAGTTGGTGTCTAGCATCCATTCGTGAAGATCTAAAATGTTCCTGCTCAGGCTGTCTGCTAAGAGATTCTGTTCTCCTGGTATGAATTGGGCCTGGAGATGTAGATTCAGATTTAGAGCTGTGTCCCATAAAGCCATAGCTAGTCTGCAAAGGGGGTATGAATGAGAGCCCCCTTGCTTTTTTATGTACCACATGACTGTGGTGTTGTCTGTGTAAATCAAAAGAGGCCCTGGATGCAAAAGGTTCTTGAAGGCTAGAAGAGCATTTTGAACTGCCAACATTTCCTTCAGATTGATGTGCCAGTGAAGATGATCCTTTGTCCAGGTTCCCTGCTGGCAATTGCCTAGAAAATGTGCTCCCCAAGCATAATCCGAGGCATCCGTGGTTATGATTTGAGAAGGTAGAGGAAGACGGAAAGGCTTTCCTTCGTTTAAAGCACACACCCTGGACCACCAAAGGAACTCCTTCTGGAGGCAGGGGATCAGAGGAATCAGAGTGTCCAGATCGTGGTAATGCTGCGACCATACACTTTTCAGATACCATTGAAGCTTTCTCATATGGAGCCTTGCATTTGGAATCAACAGAATGCAGGAAGCCATGTAGCCCAGTGCCTGCAGGAATTTCCTTGCAGTGAGCTGAGGTAGAGTTGCCAAAGTCTTGAAAATTGAAGCCAGCTGTATTTGTTTTTCTGTAGTGAGGAAGGCCCTTTGTAAGGTTGTATTTAAGAGGGCTCCCAGAAATACCATTTGTTGAGAAGGGATCAAATGTGACTTTTTTGTGTTCACTGAAAATCCCAGTAGGAGGAGAAGACGTTGAACAAAATCTAGATGTTGAAGTAAAAGATCCTTGCTGTCTGCCTGAATAAAGCAGTCGTCCAAATAGGGGTAAATCTGAATCCCCTGGAGTCTGCAATAAGCCACTACTGGTGCCAGGCACTTGGTAAAGACTCTGGGCGCAGTAGATAAACCAAAGGGCAGTACAGAGAATTGAAAGTGTCTCAAACCTGCCTTGAACCTGAGGAATTTCCTGCGTTCCTGCCTGATGGGAATGTGTAAATAAGCTTCCTTTAGGTCCAATGTCACCATCCAGGTGTCCTGAGAGAGCATTGGAATCAGCTGCAGCATCTTGAATTTTGGAATTTCCAAAAAGGTGTTTAACACAGAAAGGTCCAGAATAGGTCTCCATGAGCTTTGTTTTCTTGGAACCAGAAACAGTCTTGAATAAAAACCTTTTCCCATCTCTGAGAGTGGAACAGGCTCTATGGCTCTCATGGCCAGAAGAGCATCCACTTGATTTAAGGCCTCTGACCATTGATGTTTTGGCAGATCTGGCCAACCGAAAGCCCTTGGCAAGGTATGAAAGTGGAATTTGTAGCCTTTTAAAATCACGTCCAATACCCATTTGTCCTGGGTAATATGAGTCCAATTTCTGTAAAAAAGAGAAAGCTTTCCTCCGAGAGGGGCATCCAGGTAAGGGGGTCCTGAAGCCCAACCGAGAGAGTCATTGAGTCTGCTTCCTTTGAGATTGGGATCTGTCTTCTCCCCTTCTAGGTGAAGAAGCAGTCCATTGTCTGGATCTGTAAGAGGCCTGAGCTTGACCACGACCTCTGGAGCATCTATATCTTCCCCTTTGAGGCCTGTCAGACGTGGGAAAGGACCAATTTTTGGAGGGCCAATTCCTGGAAAATCTAGGAGGCTGAACTTGTAAGAAATCTTTCACAGTCTGCATAGATTTTGCCTTTTCTTCCATCTTTTTAATAACCTCTTCAGCCTTGGATCCAAATAAAACATCATGCTGAACAGGGGCATCTAAAAGTTTAGCCTTAACCTGTTCAGGCAAACTTTGTTCTCTAAGCCAGGCATGTCTCCTAATAACAGTACCAGAGGCTGCGGCCCTGCAAGAAGCTTCCAAAGCATCAAAACCACAATGCAAACTATGCTTGTTCACTTGTTCAGTTGCATGTAATGCATCCTGCAATTCCTTATCCCCTGCACAAGCCGGAGAGGTAGCAAGCTTTTGCTTCAAAACAGACAAAAGAAATTGCTGATACTTAAACATATGAAACTGGCAATTTAAAGCCCTAATAGCAAGGGTAGCAGAAGTATATACCTTTTTACCCCACCTGTCTAAGGCACGAGAATCTTTCTCGGAGGGAATAGGATTTTTGGAAGAAGCCACCTTAGCAGCCTTAGAACCCTGAGAAATAGTTTCAGGATCCGCAGAAGGGTTCTTGAATAAGAATAAATGAGAATCAGGGACCCTGTAAAATCTATCAGGCTTAGAAGGAGCAGGGGGCATGGAATCAGGATTCAAATTAGCCTCAGAAAAGGCATCATCCACAATATCAAGAACAGGAGGAATAGCTAAAGGTCTGTGTTGAGGAAGAAGAAGGAATTCCCTAAGCCTCTTCTTGGAAGCAGAATAATCCTGACCTTCCCAATGAAAATGTTCCCTCATCTCATGTAAGGTCTCCCCAAAAGAGAAATCCCCAGGCGGAGAAGCAGAGGGCAGGGAATCCTCTGCATCCAAATCCTCATAAGGAGGAAAAGAATATTCCTGATCAGAGGAAGAAACAGAAGATACAGAAGCTGGTCAGAGGAATCCAAAGGAACATCTTGTCGAGGCCTTTTCTCTGGAGGGGGATGAGAACCCCTAATCATTGTAAGCAAATCCTCAGCCATCCTTAGCAATTGCTTCTGTGTCTTGGGAGTGGATTCAGAAGTAGCTGGAGCAGAAACTTTAGGTTTAACTGGAGTCTTGGACTTTGCCTTTGCCTTTGAAATGGTAATGTGAGTAGGCCTGAATACCCCCTCAGAAGCCGGTACCTGCACAGTGGTTCCAGACCCATCTAAGAGAGCGACGTCCGAAGGTCCTGCAGCCGATAAAACAATAGGCCTTGATGGCTCCCCATGGGAGTCCGTATCGGCCATCGGTTCAGAAGTGGCAGACGACAGGGGCTGCAAAAGCGCCTCACTGACGACAGCCAAACCGGACGCTGACTCCAGCTGCGACGAATCCTGTTTGGACCTCGGAGGCCTGTCCTTGTCTTTGCGCTTCTTTTGAATTCTGGTAGAATCTGACGACATTCTATAATTGAAGCGTCTGCCAAAGTAATTTAAAGCCCAGTCGTACCGACGCTTAATGGTGCGAGAATTGAACCTGGCACAGAACCGACAACAAGAAACGTCGTGGTCAGGGCCTAAGCAAGGTAGACAGTAAAAGTGGAAATCTTTATGAGGTATCTGTTTTCCACACTCTATACAATTATTAACTTTTTCTGACATCGGAGGAACAAGAAAAAGATTCCCCAACGGGGTATTTAGCTTTGAGAAGAGAAGTAAGAACTTCGGACCGACAGCAATCAAATGCGTAGATCGAAAATCGCCAACCAACAACTTGTGAACTGCTTTCCACCGCATGGCAAGAAAGACTGGAGAAGATGGCGTCGGCTGAGGGCTATGTACCAGAGCGTACTGACGTCAGGGTACTGGCTTGTACAGCCGACGCCGGACCCAGACTTTGGGATTCTGGCCGACCTCGGGCTGCCTGCCGGCAGGAGCACCCTACAGTTATGACTGCAACAGTGAAACATGATGAACATCAAGTTATTGCTGGATATACAGAAGAAACGTAATTTTAAGATTCATGCTACTAACAATTCATTGTTGTAATAATCTGCTCACCTCATACAGTGCTGGATGAAATAAGTGCCATTGTTAACTGTGTAAATTCCATGCTGCCAAGCCCCTGGGGTCTGAGTAATTTTTTCATATTGTTTTTCTTCTTGCTTATTTTTTTAAACTTGGATTATGTAGCAGTTATCAACAAGCACCATGTGAAAATATATAATTTATGAAGGGTTGAAAAAGTACACTACGCCTTATCTTATAACAATCTGCTGCTGATACACGTGTACTGTACACCCTTTCATTCTTAGTTTAATTTACGTTTTGTCTCACACACTATGGTCCCAAAGGAACTGTCTTTTTTTTTAATTCCTGCACAGTTCTATTATCACATTGTAGTAATTAGGACTCCATGTATTTCAAAGGGATGTATGCTGTATCCAGTTTTGAATGCATTAAAGTGATATTTTTTGTAAAATCATTTTTGGGAAATATTGTGTTTGGAAATTTTCTTCAAAGATCTCTTCCAAGAATTGTCTTTACCCAGTAAGACATTCCTGTTAATCAAAAATAAATAAAAATGATTGTTTCAGAGAGACATTCCAAGACTGTCACCTAAGATTGCAGGGAAACTTGAATGTCATCTATCACCATTCACAGTTTTCATTTTGACTTTTAAATGATTACCTTAATTCTAAATTTGTTTAAGCTAGTACTATGATGCACAGAGAGGTTTGTGTCAAAGTCTTCCTAGGCAGTAGACCAGAATGCTGTCTCTTTCTCAGTTGGTGTCCATATAAAATTTCAACAGTAATTTACTACCATTGTGTTTGGTCACACATTACAAGACGGAGATTGTAGTACAGATAGTATCTGTTTGAATTCATCGACCCATCCATACATCCATAACCACTTTTTCCCATTTTTGCACATGGGGTCGGGGTGTCACTTCAACATCTAGAGACAATGAATACACTGCTGAGTGGCTAGCCCTGCTGCGGTATTTCTTCCATAGTATATACGCACACACACTCACACCTATGGCCAATTTAGACTGTGAGGAAGCTCAACACAGTAAAGTGTTTTTAGTATAGTCTGCTTTAGTAAAATAATTAACATGGATAATCATGCGCATTGTGATGATAATATTTTATAAACGGTAGAGATTATACTGTCTATCCTAAATCAGTTCTCATTGAATATCGCAATCAGGAAGTCTTAGATTCCATTCTCATTCACTCTGTTTTAAGGATGAAAGATCTTAGAGAAACTAAATATCTGTTGATGACATTACCAGTCTACTAACATGCTACTAACCAATAAAGCTATTGGTCCTGATGGATTCATTGGCCTTTTACACAGGCTTTTCCTCCAAGATCATTTGAAGCACTTTTAAAATAATATATTCAATGTTCTACAGTTATTTCAAAAACTCTATAATGTTCAATCCTCTAGCTGTGACTTTGTGTCTTAACAGTGAAGGACATTTTTAATTCCTACATCTAATCAAGTCCTTATTTATTTATTTATTTGAAGTTTGATTACCGGGGAAGTCCACTGGGCCAAATTGACCCATTTTCAGTGGAGGCCTGGGGAGAAAAGCTCCAAGATGTATTATACAATTTAGATACAAGTGATAGTTAATATTAAAGATAATATTATGTAGAATAGTTACTCATAAATCCATTCAGTATCATGCATAGTTAAATTCATTAAGCTTGAAGGTAGGGATCATACAGTTTCATTTGAGGAAAACAGATATGTGTTAGGTGTAGAAACAGTTTACATACAAACCTTTTAAGAAAATGTAAATATGCTTTACATACACAACAGCAGAATACTATTTACAATATTTACAAGGTTGGGCTGTGTGAGGGTAGCTGTAGGAGTTGTTGAGAGATTTGAGAGAAGCTACAGAAATTGTTGAGAGCTTAGATAGGCTCATAGGAAATAACTATGAGAGTTGTAGAGCTTGGGAACCAGAGCGAGAACCCCCTTTGATTAGGTTGGATGAAGGCGGGTACATTTCCATTTAGTGGACAGGTGTTTGAATAGTTGGCTTTTGAAGTTATGATTCTAAAAATGACTGCTTGTATATGATGAATTGTTTTGTTTTGCTCTTTTCTTGTCCATACAGTTAAGTCTGCTGTTCCATGCTTTCTGCCTTTTTAGTCAGCATTTTTCCAGGGACAATAAACCGTAGATCAAACACTGCCAGTTAGGTTTTGTGTTTCAGAAGTTTAATTTCCTGGCTTTAGCATTCTCATTGATTCCTTCTGTGCTTTTGTAACTGTGTTCAGTTATTTCTTACTTATAACCTTGGAAACATTTAGATTTTTTTTCTTGTGTTAATAGTATAGGAATATTAAAAATCTGCAAATTATTTTTGGATAAACAGCACTTGTTCCAAACCAATTCATGTGAAAAAAACTAGATACATTATGTTTTCATTGTTTAGGTGGAACCTTTGCCGAGATTTCTTTTCAATAAAGTCACAAGAAGTTATTCATCTTCCCCAAGATTACTGAATTTTTTTGATTACATTCATTTACTTACTTACTATTTGTTCCCCAGGTAAGTTGACTGATCTACTGACCCATTCAGCCATGAACTGAGCTCAAAGAGCAGAAAATACATTATGGTCTTTCCAACCAAGAGTGTTATCTACAAGATGAGTGCATAGCAACATTCAGAACACAGCATGACTGAATGCAGGTGGGATAACATAAAAATGATCCAGTCAAGAGTGCATTGAGAAAAATATATACAAAATTCAAGCTAAGATGTGCATGACATTCATTACAGATATACATGTGGTACATAAGCTCCCATATACATGTGAATATCTGCACACAAGATACCACATTAACAGGCTGAGAAGTTTATTAAATGTATTCTGTTATTCATGATTTGGGATGGTAAGTTATCTAACTATTGTCATGGTAACAGTTGCAGGTATATTCATTAAAGAGATGCTCTTTAAGTGCATCTTTGAAGCATTTAATGGTTTCTAGATTTTTGATGTCAGTCAGCAGATGGTTCCAGGTAGAAGGTCTCAGTCTGGAGAAGGCTATCTCACTTACAACCATCTTAAATGGAGAGCGTACTAGAAAGAAACACTTCTCCTGTTTACTTATGTGTACATAAGGGTTGTCTTTTAAAGGTAATTTCACTCTTAAAGGAGGGCATTGACTATGTTCTTGTAAATTAGAGTACTGAGAAGAAAAGTAGCCCTATGAGGCAGTGAAAGACATTAGGAATGTTTTAGCAAATTTCAGTAGGTTCATAGGCATGTGCTAGGCTAGCTGGCCTTGTGGGCCATTTTAAGCCTAACCAATTTCCCTTTCAAAGGTGAGAATCATTATACCAACCACCCACCTCCTTAAATACTAGGCTATCAGTCTGCAGACTATTACAAGCCTAGCCAACAACCAGAGGTCAGAATCAAACCATGTACCCTGCATCTGGGGGCTTAAGACTTTAACCTTTATGCCAGCCCCAGATGGTGTATCTGGAGGTCTACTAATTGAATGAATCTGCAGGTTTTATTCTCTGCAGTCTGTATTCTGTGAGTATTGAGGGCTGAATACATAACATGCAAAGGAAGGCCATTTTCAAGTCTGAATATTAAAGTATTTTTACCAATGGCCCTGCTAGCAGAAGGTGAAAGGAGGCAACTGATCTTATAACAGTTTTAACTGAACAAGCACTTCACTAGTTACAAAATCTGTGTGCAGTAAAGGGTCAAGTATTAGGCTTAGGTACACTGACATTAGGTATTATATTCTCATTAAGGTCTGTTAAAAGAATAGGAGGAATAATGGGCAATTTCTAGGCTGAGGCAAAGACCATGACATTGACTTTCTTAGGGTTAATTAGTAGTTTGTTAGTAGAGGGCCAGGCGTATAACTGAGTGAAACTGTCCTGTAACTTGCTCTGCAGATCAGAGAGGCTAGTACCGGATTGCAGGAAGAGCATATCATCTGTATATATTATTAATTTGAGATTTGGTAATTTTAGGGGAGATCGTTAACAAAGCGAGAGAAAGAGGAGGACCTAATACAAACTCTTGTGTTATAGTGGTATACCTGTATTAAATTTATCAGCAAAAGAGGATGAGACATTAAGATTCTGTCTTTTAGATAGCTACAGAACCAGCAAATAGTGTTACATCCAAAATTGAGTATTTTGAGTTTGTTGAGAAGGAGGGTATGCTGACCATTTCAAAAGCTCGTATCATGTCAACAAAGAAACCTGCAGTAATACGTTCCTCATTCAGGTTACAATAAATGGTATTAGTGGCCATTAGCAGGGCACTAAAGGTACTGAAGGTATTGTGAAAGAAATGCTGTGCATCATATAACATGCCATAACTTTTAATGTGCTTAAGTAGTTGCTTATGTGAAAGTTTTTCATATATTTTGGTAATAGGCAGTAGGGTAGAAATAGGTCTTTATCCCTTCATCCCATTAAGAAAAGTGACTTAAGGTGGAAGGATTGTATCTGAGTGCTTGGATGCTGGTGGGACAGTGCCTGAGGTGAGAGAGAAATTAGAGATATGAGCAAGGGATTTAGCAAGTTTGTCAACAGCAAGCCTTAGGAAGGTGGGAAGAAGATTGCTGGATTTAGATCCTGAATTGTTGAAGAAGGACATTGTCTATTTTACTGAAATGTTAGAGAAATGCAAGAGTCTGCATAAAAAGCTAGAAGGTACAGATCAGGGGAAGAAGGTTCTTGTTCTTTGTTGAGGGAGAAAATTGTTGGAAAGGTTTTATTCTGTCAGTTATGGCAGACTGCAAAAGGTGAGCATAATCATTAACAAAGGTGAACTGATGCAATGTTACTGCTTCATTCTTGGTATTGTTTAATGTCCCTGTTAGGCATTTTATTTATTTCCAGAACCGATTGGGGTTAGACCAATTTGCTTCCTGTTTCTGATTAAGGTATAGAGCTTTTGCAGTATTTGTTTCAATTCTTGTTTTTTTTTCTTAATTAATTTTGTTTTTACTATCCACCAAAACCATGAGAAACACTGTGATTTACACCTTCTTTTTCTGAGGGGTACAGTGTAGCCTGAATTGTAGTCAGGTTTCATAGGTTCATAGGTTCATACTAGGCTATCTGCCCTAGGGCATTTATAAGCCTAGCCAGAGTGTGTTTGGCTTTCGCCACCCATTTTAAATTAATTTTGCTATGCCCTTTTTCGAGGTTAGTATACTGTGCCTCTGTCTAACAGTGACACAGAAGTGATACCCGGGGTAAAACTACAATCTCCCATCCACTCATCCAGATTCCTCTTGAAGAGAGTCAATGAGGGACTCTGCCTAACCTGGACTGGGATTTTATTCCAAAGTGAAGGAAGCCTCTGGGTTATGAATCTGTCCCTCCAGCATGTCCTATTTATTTCAGTGCTGAGGTTCAAGTCTCTCGAGCGCGTAGCTCGATGGGATTTGGATTTTCTGAGGTGCAGCATGTCCATTAATTCCGGGTTGGACATGGCTTTATACGTCAGGCACAGATCGCCTCTGAGCAGGCGGTATGCCATTGAGTAGAGCTGGAGTTTCTTTAACCGGGCAGCATATGGCATCTGTTTGAGCCCTATGATCCTCTTGGTGAGGTGCTTTTGGGGTCTTTCCAGTTGCTGCAGGTGTCTGGTAAGGTACATCCCAAAAGGGGCATTGTACTCAATTATGGGCCTGATGAGGGATGAGTAAAGAGGCACAATGACCTCCCCTGATCTAGATGTGAATCCCTTCATGATTAGGTTGGCTATATAAAATGTTTTTCTAACCACTTTGGCCATGTGGTTGTCACATGACAGAATGCTATCAACTTGGGTCCCCAGGTCCCTAATTAGTTCTTCTGTACTTAATGGATTACCACCTATGTGGTAATTTGTGGGCACTTTGTTTTTGACAAAGGGGATGACTATACACTTTTTGGCGTTGAGGCCATGGCTCTGGCACCAGTTGTCTGTTTCTATGAGGCCCTTTTGGAGGATGCTTGTGTCGGCTGGAGAGTCGATTATGGCGCCCAGTTTGCAGTCATCTGTGAACTTAGTCAGCCACAGTCCTTCCGTGTTGGCCTGTACCTCCGAGAAATATATACCGAACAAGAGAGGTCCCAGGACTGATCCTTGGGGGATGCCACTTGTAACTGGTTTGGAGTCTGACATGGCTCCAGCAATTCTAACCATGTGGGTTCTGTCCTTGAGCCAGTTTGCAGCCCATCTAGTGACATAGGGGTTTATACTTAAGCTGGTGAGCTTATCTATAATGCCCGAGTGGGGTATTGTATCGAAGGCTTTTGCGAGGTCCAGGTAGGCTGTGTGGACCACCTTCCCCTCGTCAATGGCCTTGGTGACTGTTTCAAAGAAATCAACCAGGTTTAAGAGGCAGGATCTGCCCTTAACAAAGCCGAACTGGGTAGGATCCAGTGTCTGTAGGTCCCCAATATCTTTATTTATGAGGTCCATGATGATCCTTTCCATAGCTTTGCAAACCAAGCTAGTCAGGCTTATGGGGCGATAGTTTCCAGGATCCATTGAGGCACCACCTTTGTGGAGAGGGACCACTGTTGCTGTACGCCACTCTTTGGGTATATATCCTGTAGTAAGGCTGAGATTGAACAGTAGTTTTATGTTTGGGTTTAGCTCTTCTTGGCATTCATGTAGGACGCAGCCCGGGACACCGTCTGGTCCCACTGATGCTGTGTTTTTTGCCTTGGAGAGGGCAGCTCTTACCTGATCATCTGAGATGTCAGGGGGGCAGCACTCTTTTGAGATAAATATTTGCCCTTTCGGTGGGGGGGGGGGAGAAGTTTGTGCTGAACCTGTCAGCTAGGATGTTGGCAATGTCTGTGGGTTCGGTGTATTTTTTATCATTAAGGACTAATTCTGAGCATATCTGGGAATTCCCACCCAGGTTCCTAACATAACTAAAGAAAGCCTTGTGATTATCCTTAGTGTCCTGTGCAATTTTTCTTCCGAAGCTGGCCTTAGATGATTTTATGAGTGCCCGTAGTTTTTTGCTAATACTGATCAGAGATGCCTTCCCTTTTTGGGATTTTGCTCTATCATGTAGTAGCTTCCTCCTTCTATTGTATAGTTTGTTTATGGCTGGGGTCCACCAGACAGGACGTCTGCCTCTGGAGGATTGGGTCTTGGTTTTATTTGGGAATGCATGATTCATGCATTCCTGAAGGTGTTCATAGAATGCATTTATAAAGGATTCTGCGGTCGGGGCCATATTTTTCACAGGCCCGGGGGCTTTGAAGGATTCCCCCTCAGTTTTGCGGAGTGTGAAATTTGCTTTAGAGAAGTTTTTCACTGTGGTTTTCAGGGCAGGGGGTGGAGTTGGGATGTGAATATCCAGTGAGATTAGTTTATGGTCTGATCTTACCAGTGAGGGATACACTTCTGGTCTGGAGCATAGAGTCCCCATGTTGGTGATGATCAGGTCCATAGCATTTGAGTTTATAAATTCTGGGAACCTTTGGGCTAGGGTGTTGGAGCTAGAGTAATGCTCCCAGTCTATGTTTGGGTAGTTGGAGTCGCCCAATATAATGGTGTTTGGAGAGACCTTCAGATTTTCCAATGTTCTCAGGAAGGCCAAGTGGGGTTCCTGGGTTTGGGAGGGTGGTCTGTAGCAGGCTATAAACTGGAAGGCAGTTTTACCCACTGTTAGTTGCACATGGATAGTCTCTGATGCTTCGTGCTGTGCCACCAACCTGGAGGTGTGGGTATCTTTGACGAATATTGATACTTCCCCTCCTTTTGTAGTACGGTCCAAGTTTTGGGGCCGAAAAGCATGGTATGAGGTATAACCTGGTAGTGCTGGGGTGCTCTCGGGAGCCTTGAACCAGGTTTCTGTTACTGCACAGATATCGATGTTCTCCATGCTAAGGAGAGTTTCGAGTGCGTGCATCTTGAGGTTTAGACTTCTGGCATTGAGTAGCATTACTCTTAGTTTCTTATCCCTTGTGATACCTATGGAGGTGGGTTTGTCTTTTGAGCCTTGCCTAAAAAGGCACTATGGGATAGCAAGAGCCTTTGCCAATATCCAAAGCCCAGGGTGACAGGTGCAAGCCGTCCCTAGCGAAGCATCGTGGCTTGTCGAGCATGTCATCCCAGGCTGACAGGCATTGGATTCCCTTTGAATGACACCAATACTTAAGCCAATTGTTGAAATTGATCATCTTGTCTTCATATTGTGGCATCATTCTTGGTGAGGGTAAGATGCTACTCAAGGTCAGGGTCATACGGTCTGGGCTACATGCTCAGAGAGCTCTTCTATGTCTCTTTTCATGTAGTCCAGGGAGGTACGTCTCAGGTCATTCACACCAGCATGGACAATGACTGAGTCATATTTGTACTTGCCTTGGAGTGACCTGAGTGCTTGTGTTATGTGGTGGACCCTAGCCCGACAGGCAGCTCACCGTGACCTTCTCCTTGTTCAGCCTGGTGAGCGGGACGTCAGTGTGCCTGACGATAGAGTCACTTATTACAAGTGTATCAGGTGTGTTGTTTAGCCTTAAGGGCTGTGACTGTTCGGCACACTGGCTTTGTGAGCTATGTGTTGCACGAGTTTAGTTTTGGGGTAGCGGTTGCTTGGGTGTCTGCTTTGGAGGTCTCTGCTGCTTAGGCAGATTTTTATTTAGAGCCTCCGAGTATGTTTTTGTGTGTTTATGTGTTTGGTTTGCTGTCGTGGTAGGTCTATGTGAGATTGGAATTGTAGTGAGTGTGGTTTCCTTCTCCTCCTGACTGGTTTCGCCAGTACTGAGTTGAGAGAGCTTAGCCTCCAGTATGGCTATATGGTTGCATCTCTCACATGTGTTGGAATTTGTTGGGAGGAGGAGAGGGTTATCTGTGTACATGAGGCAGTTGTAACATCGCCTCAAGATTCCGAGATTCACCAGCTGGACCGGAGAGGAGATTGACAACTGACCTTTGGACATGCTAGAATAGTATTGGGAATTCCTTTATAATTGAAAAAAAGGGCCAATGGGGAACGAGGTACTCAAGGGGAGTTTGTGAGGGTGTAGTGCTTTTAATATTTTAGTGCTGACTTATATAATTGCTTTAGTGAGCAAGTGCCAGGTAACTTAAATGCAAAAATGAAAAACAGCAACTTTCTTTCAAGTGAAACAATGAAATAAGCACAGTAAGTAATGCAGATATCACTAGGGATCCAGAGAAGCACTGAAAAGCCGCGTTTTAGGTGGAATTAGTGTTTCTGGGAAATAACAAACAAACAAACAAGCAGCATACAAATAAAGCTAGATTCAGCAGGCCTGGATCTAGTCTATGCTACAGCAAACAAGGTGTACCAATTTCAGTAAGCAACAGTTCAAATATGCAGGCACTATAAGCCTTTAACCAGAAATTCCCAGCTCAGAAGGGCAGAATCCAGCCTCTCCTCCCACAAGAGTGCAGACCACGAACCTTCTTAATGTAAAATAACTGGCCTGAAGCCCAAGTGCTTAAACCAGAACTAATACACTTTTAGAATAACAGACACTGAGCCCTCAATCAGCATTTCCTAACTTAGAAGGATGTAAGCTACCTGTTCTGCCACTACAGTACAGACCACAAACCTTCTTAATGTTAAACAACTGGCGTGAAGCCCAAGTGCTTAAACCAGAATTAATACACTTTTAGAATAACAGACACTGAGCCCTCAATCAGCAGTTCCCAACTTAGAAGGATGTAAGCTACCTGTCCTGCCACCACAGTGCAGGCCACAAACCTTCCTAATGTAAAACAACTGGTCTGAAGCCCAAGTGCTTAATCCAAAAGACTTAGAATGATAGCTACACTTTAATCAAGTTACTACCAAGCAGTAATAAATACAATTGAATACTTTAAAGAATGCCTGGATTAGTGCTCAGGTTATACAAAACAAAGATAGATTCAGCAGGCCTGGATCTAGTCTATGCTACAGCAAACAAGGTGTACCAATTTCAGTAAGACGCAGTTTAGATATGCAGGCACTATAAGCCTTTAACCAGAAATTCCCAGCTAGAAGGGCAGAGTCCAGCCTCTCCTCCCACAAGAGTGCAGACCACAAACCCTTTTAATGTAAAATAACTGGCCTGAAGCCCAAGTGCTTAAAACAGAATTAATAAACTTTTAGAATAACAGACACTGAGCCCTCAATCAGCAGTTCCCAACTTAGAAGGATGTAAGCTACCCATCCTGCCACCACAGTGCAGACCACAAACCTTCCTAATGTAAAACAACTGGTGTGAAGCCCAAGTGCTTAAACTAAAAGGCTTAGAATTAGTCACACGAAGCAGTAATAAATAGAATTGAGTACTTTTAAGATGACGCAAAAGCAAAATAAAGTAGGAAGAAACACAAATACAGTAAAAGCAATTTTTTTTTTTTTTGAGTGAGCAAATGAGATGGGCCCAGGAGTTACAGGACAGAAACAAGTGCAAATGCAGGCCTTCAAATCAGAAAGTTGAGAGAGATGGAAGACCACCCAAATGGCCAATAACTACAAATTCTGGGCCAGAACCACTCCTTATGTGGTAGACAGGTTACCTAGTGCTTACCACTCCCACTGATAAGCTAGAAGGCTTCCCTCCAACACAGAAAGGCTTGGGGGCTCAGAAGCTTACAAATAGTCCTGGATACAGCAAATCTGTATCTGGAACACTAATTACAGTAAAGGTAGGAAACAGGCTTACAATTTTTTTTTTCTTTTCAGAAAAGTAGCAAAAACAGTAGTAAAACAATTCACATGCAGTGCAGGCTGGCACACTTGAGTATGTAGCAATATTAGTCCACACACAGTTTGAAAACATTTAATTAAATTAAAAAGGACTAAAAGCAAGTGCAGAAATGGTTTATTAGGTAGAATGCGGTAAAGAGATGGGACTGGGGGAGTGTCCTAGATCAAATTTACAGTGGGGCGGGCACTGCAAAAGCCACCAAATTTAAACTACTACCAGAACAGGGAAGGGAGGGGTGGGGAAAAGTTTCAACAGAGATGTGAGGAATCAGAGTGCAAATTATAAAACCCAAAAAATATATACTGATCTCTGTATATTTGCAGAACACTAAGACAACAGATATCTAAGCAACAATTTAGCTCTATAATACAGAATAATGCAGAAAAATATACTCAGCTCTATATATCTGCAGAAAGTCTTGTAAGGCTGTTCCACTTTAAATGCAGACTGCTGCTATTAACAGTTCAAATTAATGGAACCTTGAGTTAACAACACACAAGCAATAGAAACCACAATGAAGGGGGTGGGGAAGAAAGTTTCAACAGAGATGGGAGGAATCAGAGTGCAAATTATAAAACCCAAAAAATATATACTGATCTCTGTATATTTGCAGAACACTAAGACATCAGCTATCTAAGCAACAATTTAGCTCTATAATACAGAATAATGCAGAAAAATATACTCAGCTCTATATATCTGCAGAAAGTCTTGTAAGGCTGTTCCACTTTAAATGCAGACTGCTGCTATTAACAGTTCAAAATTTCCAAAGCAGAGGTGAGTTTAGATATGGCATAAGAGGAGTCCAATCTATAGTACTTAGTAGGCTGCTCCGATTTTGTAGCTTATTATTATGGAAAGATCTTCCTTCAATTATTTGAGGATTTATATATATATATATATATATATATATATATATATATATATATATATGTGTGTGTGTGTGTGTGTGTGTGTGTTTTGAATTACAAAATTGATTTAATGGGTGAGTGATTACTCAGAGCTCTGGGGAGGATTTCATTGTGAAGGTACCTATTTTGTACATTGGTTCTTATTTGGTCAAGTGTAGAGCTAGAGCCATTTCTTGTATTGGTTTGATTAGGAAGCTGTATTATTTGGGCTGGGCCAGGATAATTGCTACACTTTGTTCAGAGGCAGAGAGTCTTTCCTAATAACAGTAGTATTGAAACCATCCAGAATACTTGTATTTGTAGTGCATGGAGCATGGTAAATAAATCAGTAAAGTGCTGGAGTGGTGCAAGACCTGATCATTACAAATGCTAAAAATCTGACATATTCAATCATTTAATTTGGCCTTCATTTCATAAACACAGCCAAGTATAAACTAAGGAATCAGAGGCCCACATTCTAATGACATATTTTGCCCTGTGTAATCATTATATTTAAAATGGGGATTTCAAACACAGACATGTTCTAATCCTAAGAAATGCCTTCCAGTCTTGAAGCTTGCTACACTTAAAATGAAATTTACTGCTGGAAAGTAGAAATGTTTGTTACTTGACATTTTTTCCTTTGTTAAGGATTATCAGGCAGATTACATCTTTTTTACATTTGCTTCCTTCTCCTTCATATTATACTCATTCCATTGTTATTGATGTCAAGGTTACATTTATTTTTTCATCTGTTAACTGTTTTTTTTAATAAAGTTACAGGTTAAGTGTGCCAACTGTAATACAGTAGTCTGGTTTAGTAATCTATGGGGAATAACTGTGTTGAATACTGGTAGTAAGAACATCTAGAGTTACAGGGTGTGTGGGCTAAAATAATTATTGAGGATAACATAAATAAGAGTCCTACAGAGAAGTAGGACTTATTAGGAGGAGCAGTGATGAGCTCCAATCCAGTAGGAGGGAGGGAGGAGAATTATGGGAACAGATTGTCAGTGATAGTGAAAAAAAGGTCAGGACATAGCAAAAAAAAAAGTTAAGAGAAAGACAAAAAAGAAACAACAGTGGCTGGAAAATAGAATGGGAAGGGGTAGAAATCAGCAAGAAAGTAGATGAGAGGAAGATGACAGGGTTGATGGGAAAAGGTATATAAAGAAGTAAGTAGAAGGTGATAACAGATATAGGGCTGTAGAAGCAAGGAGGAAAGCATGGATACTTAAGTAGGAGACGAAATGATAAAGAAGGTACAAGTTACTTGGTGTAATGCACTGTGGCAATAATAGTAAAACAGATGAGAAAGAGACTGATGGTATCAGAGGAAGGAATACAGGGAAAAGCTATTAGAAAGATTTGGGCAGGGTTAATAAAATGGACTGAGGCATGGATGAAGGGTAGGACATAAAGGGTTTTGGTGATAAGTATAGTAAAGAATAAGAATTGTGATTGGTGTCATGCCACAGGGTCTTGCTTTGGTACAGTATTTTGAATGCACAAGTTCAGACATTTCTAAAGAATATTCATCATGCTTTACAAGTCATACCCAACTCTTATAATGACCTTGTGGAGTTTACTAGGCAAGTAGGTAACAGAGGTGGATTCCCATGCCTTTCTTCTGTATCACATACACGCCTAGAGACAATTTAGAGATGATGCAAGAATAGAGTCAGCAGAATTAAATTCTTTGCAGATGACCCAAAAACATAGTTGATGTAGAATGCGATATGAAAATGCTGAGAATATCTGAATTAATGAGGCAGTAACCTGCTTACTGAGTCTTAATGGAAAGAAGTATAAAGATTTGCATTATTGACAAAATAATTCTGGTGAATGGTATCAGTTGGGAGGAATGCAGTTAGTAGAGTCAGAGCAAGAAAAGTATTTTGGAATGATTATCTGAGATAAATGAGACATAGGAGCCCCATGCTAGGCAACCAACCACAAAGACCATAAAATACCTTGCCATATAAACTTTTAGATAGACATACCTAATAGTTCTTGCTTAATAGTGTTCACTTTTCAAAATGAACAGGGCTGTACTTGACAGTCCTGGTGTAAATGTGTGACTACTTGTCCAATCAAGACTAGACTTAAAGATAACCAATGTGAGTACTTTGTTTGACCTGTAGTGGTAGGTTACTCCATAGTCTGGGAATTTGTTGAGTTAGAAACCTCTCTGTCAAGCAAGCCTTGCTTATTTTCTGGTTTGGAGTACTTGACTTTGCAAAAAAAAAAAAAAAAACAGGTGTTCAAATGCAATTGAGTCTCTTCTGGCTCAAAAAAAAAACAAAAAAAACAAAACACAGATCACAATGGAGCGCACTGTTAGGCAAAGAGAAGAGTGTATTGCCTTTAATGTTCTTCATAAGGTGCCTTTAGGGCCTTCCCTGCTGAATAATGTGTTTTGTTTTATGCATACTAAAGGGGGCATTGTATTCAATGATGAGTTTGATACTAGAAGAGTACAGTGGCAGGATGCCTTCTCTGGATATTCCATTTAAAATTAACTGGGCCATACAGAAGGATTTATTTATTATTTATTTTATTTTACATTTATTTAAATTTGTTGACCGGACTAGTCTAATTGGATATATGTCCATTTTCAATAGAGGCCCAAGGAGAAAAGCTCAGAGAAAAGAAACAGTTTATACAAAATGCAAAAAGATACCTATACATTCAAAAACAATTAGATAAATATACATTCATGTACAACTTGTTATTTCAGCAGCAGTAAGCAGATAGGGTAACACTATGAAGATTTTTGTTTCAGTCATTTTGGAGCAACATTTATCATAGATAAGTATAAGCATTAGTTAGTATGTTGTGTCGAGGAAATTGACACAGTACATTGAAGGGTATGAAGAGAACAAATTATTTATATTTTTAGAAGAGAGAGCCAAAGAAAGGTAAAAGAAGTAGAAGAATTGATGTAAAAAAAGCTAAAGGCAAGGGAAGATAGTATAGATATGATATAGACAGGATTTCCTGTCTATGGTGCAAACATGATGATTAAATGAGAAAACCATATATGTACTCAGGTCTCTAATGCCTATCTGAAGAAGAATACTGTTTATAACATATATGTTGGGAGCAGCTTGTTTTTTGCCAAATCCTACAGTGCTACACTTTCTTTCATTTAACAAATTTGTTTTCAGTGCACAAAGAAGGTATGTATTCTATTCCTTGTTGCTGCTGTTTAATATCAGTAGATCAGTGGATACTAGTGCCCCACACGCAGTCATCAGCAAACGTGAATCAGCACTGATGCCTTAGGCACCCCACTAGTTACAATTTTATATTCAGAGAGGGTACCAACAACTTTCACAACTTGGAATCTGTCAGATAGCTAATATGAAATCCAGAGGGTAATACATGGGTTTATATAAAGTGTCAAAATCCTTGGCCAGATCGAGATAAGCAGCATGCACTGAGTGACCAGTGTCCACAGCCTCTGTACATTTTTTAATAGGACCTTAGCAGATTCAGGAGACAGGGCCTGTCCTTCACAAAACTAAACTTGACCAGGGTCTAGGTCACTTAAAATGGCTGTGATTGTGAAATTAGGTCTGCTGTATGCTCTATTGCTTTGCATGCAAGGCTGTTAGGTGTATAATTGCTTAAATCTGTATTGTGGACACCTTTATGTAGGGGAGTCACAGTAGTTAGTCTCTAGGCATAAGGCACAAGCTCTATGCATAGGATGAAGTTGAACAATTTAAGTAGATGCTCAGATGAAAATGCATCTTGGTATGGTATCTGGTCCCAGGAAGCATTATTTGCAGTCTTCAGTAGGGATTTTAAAGGAAAACTCCACCCTCTCGTGCAGTTTAACTCTACTGTTAGGTTTCTTTTCTCCCTACAATATGGTTCCAGCATTGTGTAGGTACCAGAAACCTGCTTGTGCTTTTTAAAACTTTTATTTCCTTGCATTGGTGTCAAATGAAGGGAAAGTCCACCTACTTTTTTTAAAACTCAACTTCTGACATACTTTGCAGAGAAATTAGTCACCACCTACATAACATATCACAGACAAAGTTAAATCTGCTGTCAATCTTAGATGGGCAATTAATCCTGCTGTTGTCAGGAACATAGCAGCTGACATAAAAAAAGAAAGCTGTGGAACTGAATTCCACTGTTTTTATTGCAGAGTGGAGGAGAATTTAACACTCCCCTTTCATAGCAAATCAAAGCAATTAGATCATTCAGGCAATTGTCAACTTTTCTGACAAATTTACATAAGCAGTAACACAGTATAGAAATGCAAGCTTTAAATGTTATTTATAATAGTTTATATGTTAAGATAACTTAAATGTAGTATCAAAGATTTCTGTGACATTTAGAGAAAAGTCAGAAAATATTTTTTCTTGTAAAGTATCAATGCATTTACCATTTTCAAACCTCCCCCCCCCAAACACACACACACACAGGCCATAACTGCAGTGAGAGAGTCAGGTGGCAACCCTATCAACTGGGTGCACTGATACTGTTCATAAAAAAGGTCTTTTATGCTTTTTTGTGACATCCTTCCAGAGGGAGGGGGGGGGTGAATATCTGGTACATGCAGATCCATTGTAAGAGATTCCCAGTGACTTTGAGTCAGACTTTACATTGTTAGAGTGCAACCATAATATACAGTTGAATTTACTTTAATATACATTTACTATGTGCCGAAGTGCGGTGGTGTTGCTGCGGTATGCGTGAATGGGCGTACCTTCGTTGAAGGTTGTGCATCAGGGCTGGCAACTCAGCACGTAAAAATCTACTGCCAATCATTAGCAGACCGGAGTTCTGCTGTGGCGACCCCTAACTGGGAAAAGCCGAAAGACACAACAACATACATTTACTATGTGCCCTTGCATTAAAACACTAAGAAAAGGAAATCAGAAGTACTTAACTGTGTTTAAATGCATACACACACACACACACACACACACACACACACACACACACACACACACACAGTGTGTGTGTGTGTGTGTGTGTGTGTGTGTGCAATGAATTATTTATAATAAACAACATACTATACTTAAGCATTATTAACAAATTCTAGTAAATGACGCTCAATAATTTACTTGGTCACTGTTACACATTGGCTATGTGTTGCACATGCAGTCTTGGTCAATGTCTTTATGTCAGTATTTCTTCTTTGTATTGCTAAGTGCATTTAATAATTGTTATCTTTGACAATGTAGCCTAAGTTGTGGCTGAAAAGGGTCCTGGGACCAGTTCACTTTCCTGGTCACCAAATTATAAATAAATATCAAATAGAAAAAAGGAGGGTGAACATGACAGAAATAATTGAAGAACTAGTAAAGCACATTTTAAGTCTGCATCATTCATGAGAGAGAAAAATCCTCCCACTGAAGGCATTGGGAAGTAGCAGACAAAGTTTAGAGTCCTACTACTTGTCACTTGTAAATGTACAGCAAGGATCATTTACTACAGTGAGAGTTTTCACACCACGGCATGAGAGTATTGGGGGGGGGGGGGAGTTGCCAAATCTTTTAGTACTACAAAAGAGTCCTCTTACAAAAACCTTTTATTTATCGACTTACTTTGCTGCAAGTAGCTAACAGCTATTTATAGCATAGAACAAGCTCTGACAGACATATAAATGAGGCTCATTCAGGTAAACATAGAATCAACTCTGTTACAGAAGTGTTTTTAGATGAACAGTGCTTCACAGTCCTGCCATTCAATCTTAATGGCATGAGAAAATAGTGCCACATCCTTATTTCTAGCATGACATATAAAGAGGTCTTGAAATGTATTCTGGGAAGAAGGAATGAAAGCAAGAAAACAAGATCACTTTACTAAGGCAGGCCCCATTATTCACCATTTTGAGAGAAACACATTAAAATTGTAAAAGAAGCACTTGGAGTTTATTTTGAGGCATTAAAGTAGATCAAAAACAAAGATACAATAAAAAATATGTTTTTGAGTTCTAAGGTGGAGTTTTCCTTTAATCCCTCTGAATACTGGTGCCTTTTGGACAAAAAGTGGTGAATTATATTTAATAAATAATGACAATAAGCGCTGAAGAATTATTTTACTTCAGGAAATGTATATTAATTCACATTCCCTAATTCTGTTAATGTCTCAAGTTAATAGAACTAATATTTTAAAAGTGTCCCTGATTGGCCCTGATTTTTTTTGCCCTGATTCTGTTGAGATTTGTCCCTGATTGGTTGAGAGCTGTGCCTTATAAGATCATCGGATCATAGTAAGTTACTAGGTTACTGGCCCTGAAGCCCTTATAAGCCTAGCCAAGAGTTTAGCCCATGTTTAGACAAGTCAGCACATCAAGCCCCTGTCCAGCAGGGACACAGGTGGAATCCCAGGGGTGTATTTTCTGTTTCCCATCCAGTTATCCAGGTTGCACTTAAAAAGGGATAATGAGGTACTCTTTTTGACATGGAGAGGGTGTCTATTCCACAGATGGGGGAGTCTCTGGGACACAAATCTGTCCAACCAAGTCCTATTGATGTCACAGACCAAGTTGAGGTTGCACATGTGGGTTACTCAAGTGGAGCTTGACTTGCGGAGATGCCCATCAAGGCGGGTTCTGAGATTGCTTTGTATGCCAGACAGAGGTCACCTCTGAGGAGTCTGTATGACACTGAATAGAGGGACATGGTTTTTAGTCTGTATAGGGTAGATGTCTGAGACCCTGGATTCTCCTGGTGAGGAACCTCTGTGGACTCTCCAGCTGCTGCATGTGCTTTGCAAGGTGCATGCCAAAGGGGGTGTTGTACTCAATAATTGGCCTTATAAGGGAAGAATACAGGGATGTTATGACCTCCTTGTCCCTGGAAGAGATTCCCTTACTTATGAGGTGGGCCATGTAGAAAGCTTTCCCCACAACAAAAGCAACATGGTGGTCTAAAGTCAGGTTGCTATCAACCTGGGTGCCCAAATCCCTTATGACTGATGGTTTGCTTAGGACATTATTATTAATGTGATAATATGTGGGGACATCACTCTCCCCAAAGGGGATAATGATGTTTTTTTTTTTGGCATTCAAAAATACAAAGTAGTACTTATCTTACCTTTCTTCTAGCTCTCTTAATTTTGAACTCCCTCATCCTGTAATTAATTCCTGTTGTTGCATCTGTAATATTTCTCTGTATTAGTTTGTTACTTCAGTAATATATGACTGCACTATTGCATATTTATTTTTTTTTCTCTTGTACTTTTTTCTCTCTGAGTGAATTTTTTGTGTGCTATTGTGTGCTATTGTATATTTTATATCTGAGTAAATTCTATAAATTTGCTATTTTTAACTGTATCTCTTGGAGCTTTTGTCCCCAGGCCTCTGCTGAAAATGGACATTTATACAGTTGGACCAGCCCAGTCAACAAATGTAAAATAAAATAAAATAATAAATAAAAACATTTAGCTTGAGGCCATGTTTCTGGCACCAGTTATTTGTTTGGGTGAGGCCCTCTTGGAGGACATCCACATCACTTGGGGAATCGATGACCACTCCCAGCTTACAGCCATCTGCAAACTTGGTCAGCCATAGCCCACTGGTTTTGGTCTGCACCTCAGAGAAGTATATCCTGAATAACAGAGGCCCCAAGACCGATCCCTGGGGTACGCTGCTCATTATGAGTCCACTGCTTGAGGTGGCTTGGCTTCCCCTATTTTTTCCCTTTGTAATAATCCTCAAAATTGTATACTGTTGGTCTGTCTTTCCTGCTAAACATAAATAAAATTAAAGTGCTGAGAGCAAGTAACATTACAGTGCTGAGTACAGATTTTAGGACCTTACATTCAACTTACCTCTGGTGTGGTGTCAGTCAGTCAAGGTATTCCTCTAATCACTCCTACTGCCTTCTCTTTTCCACCACCCCCTCTTTCCTCATATAGGTTAAACTGCTACAACTTAGTACAGGCATTGGTTTATCCCTGCTCCACTTGCCCTCGCTTCGCTCGGGCTTGCTTCTCACCCCACCCTGCCCCCAAATTCCTCCTGCCCCTGGTGCTGCTACATTTATTGGTACTAGACCACACCCCATTTTTTAAACCAGTCAGTAACAATTTGTTACTCAACAGCACCACCCTCAACCTGATACCACCAGTCCTCTAACTCTACTATTCCTTTTGCCTAAGTTTCACGTCTCATTCAGTAGGTATGCTATCACCCAAAATTGTCTTATTAATTCTACTTCTACCCGTTACTCATCCCATATCTCCTAACCACCTATGAATATCAGGATCACCCAGGTTTCCACTACCCTAAATTCCAAACATCCATCCCATCTACAACAGATAATAATGCACCCTTATTCACTCCCCTCATGCTTACCTCCTTACCTCCTTAACCCCTAAATACTACCATCTTACTAGACCTAGTTACAATAGTCCTAAAACTAGACAACTATTACAAAACTTTATTCAAAATCTTAAAACTCATACTCAGGATACACTACAACCTCACAAAGGATGGCAACATCCACCCAAACCCTGGTTCATCCCCACCTGTTGACCCTAATCCCCCTATTATATGCCCTACCACCATAGCTCCAACAAATAGACCTCCTAACTCACTGCTGGCCTGCCATCTAAACATTAGGAGCATAAATAACAAACCTCAGCACCTGCATGCCCTCTTAGCTGTTCATTCCCCAGATATATTATGCCTAACAGAAACGTGGCTGAAGCCTGCCACCAAGGACCTTGAGATACTGCCACCAGGGTATAGTATGTTTCGACTATACCATACCACCAGAAAGGGTGGTGGGGTAGCCATACTTTACAAGTCTACCCTATCTGTCAGCATAGACACCCAACAGCCACCCCAGTTCAATAATGCTGAAATTCTTATCTCAAAACTACAAATTAACAAAAACAAAAATGTAAACATTGTCTGTGTCTACATTCCCCCAGGGAGGAACACAGAGACCTTAGAAGACTTCTTATATTGGTTATCCAATAACCACCCCCAAGAAGCAATTGTTCTTTGGGATTGCAACATTGACTGGAACACTTGGTCTTGTGAAACCCCCATAACCCACATAAACCTCTATGGATTTACTCAAATCATAACCTCCCCCACCAGGACAGGAAAACCCAGTAACAAGGAAAGTACCCTAGACTGGATACTCGTCAATACCCATTTTCAATCTTAATAAGTCAGGCACTTTGCCTGATGACCTAAGTGACCACTGTCTCACCTATGTAATCAAGCTCAAAGCAGACTGCTCCTACCAACCCACCTATAGAACATTAAGAAACAACAAGAATTTTATTCTCACCAAGTTTCAAAATGAACGTAAGGCATGCAGTTGGTGAGTACTAAAAAGTCTCCCCCTAGATGAAGCAGTAGCATACTTTAACACCAAATGCCTTGCTATTCTTAACTCCCATGCTCCCAGCCACTCTTAGAACCAAAGTTAATAATGCACTATGGCTTTCTAAAGATACCAAAGCCGAAATTTCACTCAGAAACAAAGCATGGGCCACCTACCGAAAAACAAATGCCCCACTTGATCAACTAAGATTCAGACAGCTAAGGAATGACACCAAAAAATCCATAACTTTAGACAAAAAGAACCACTACTACCATCTACTGCAAAAACACCAAAACAAACCTCAAAAGTTCTGGGCAGGAATAAACAAACTACTCCACCCAGGCCAAACCGCCACTCCACCCCCCTCAGCTTCCCAGCAAAAATCCCCAGTAGACATTGCTAATAACTTCAACAGCTTCTTCACAGAGACTATCCAGTCTCTAGCCAGCCAACTCTCTCCCAATGGCTCTAATTCTAATGCAGCCACACCCAGTACACAAACATACTTTACCTTCCAACCTGTTCCTACTCAACTTATTCATGCCCTACTTAAGAAACTAAGACCCACAGCCGACTTCCTCCCAGCAGACTATCTGCAAAAGGCTGCTGACACCATAGCCTACCCCATCTCTATCTTGATCAACAGAGCTATATCTGAAGCTACTGTACCCACTATATGGAAAATCTCCCATGTCATACCTCTCCATAAAGGAGGTAGTACCACTGAACTGTCAAACTTTAGACCCATAGCTATTCTGTCACCTCTAGCTAAAATTATGGAGAAGTGTGTACACATACAGCTCACGCACTACCTCACACAGAGCAAGCTGTTGTCCAACTTTCAACATGGCTTTAAGCCACACCACAGTACTACTTCTGCCCTCCTCCCTTTCTCTAACATCATTAACCACAATCGCAATAATAACAAACTATCCTCAGCACTCTTTCTAGATCTATCCAAGGCTTTTGACATGGCTGACCATAAAATGCTTATAAATACCTTGAAGGCCTTCTCCTTAAACAACCATGCACTCCAATGGTTTCAATCCTACCTGCAGGGCAGGCAACAGGCAGTCCTATGGCAGGACAAGCTATCATTTCGCCTACCCATCACATTAGGAGTCTCCCAGGGCTCGATACTAGGACCCCTTCTTTTCTCCATCTTTATCAGTGACCTTCATTCAGTCATCCCAGATCCTACCTGCATTCAATATGCGGATGACTCCACCTTGATTTGTTCTGACACCTCACCAGCTACTTTATTCACATTAACCCAAATTACATTCAATACAGTGGAAAAATGGCTCTCCAATCAACATCTAATCGTAAACCCCAACAAAATTAAATTGTTCCTCTTCTCCCCCACATGCAGGACCCCCGTGCCAGCCTTCAACATAACTGCTAACAATGGCACTATCATCTCCCCAGAAGCCCAAACTATACTACTGGGTGTCATAGTTGATAACCTGAAGTTTGATGTGCATATCAATCAAACTATCAAAACCCTTAATAAAAAACTTGGCTCTCTTTACAGAATCAAACCTTTCCTTACCCCACTTGCTAGAACTGCAATTGCCCATTCCCATCTGCTATCAACTCTTCTCTATGCCTCACCTCTATTCTCCAACTTAAACAAAATAGATCTTAGTAAACTATCATCCTGCTACAACCACATTGCCAGATTTGCTACTGGTACAGCCTACCGGACACACCACTGTCACAACCTAAATCGCCTAGGATGGTTTGAACTGCCAAGCCTACTGCAGTTCAACCAGCTAATAGTGACACATAAATCCTTTACCAACCAGAAAATACACCTGCACTAAAAAATATTATCAGCCCCTACACCAGCACCCGGCCACTGCGATCATCCACTAGACTCCTAGTTCAAATATACAAATCCAACTTCTCAGCTGGAGACTCCCTGTTTGCCAACTCTGTTGGAAAAATATGGAACAGACTCCCAGCTGACTTGACCCTAGAACCCTCACTAACTCAATTCAAAAACAAACTCAAGAAATACTTCAAAACTCATTGGTTATGTCCTTGCACTAACCCCAACTAGTGACCTCTCTCTTTTTTAGGTGCCTTACCTTCAACTACTTATAACTTTTTTCTACCACTCCATTTCAGGAAGAGTCAATTGTATAACTGCTGCTCAGTGTGTCTTAAACCTGAATGTAATGTTATGTATGTTTAACTTTGAAAATAATGTTATGTTTTGTAAAGTGTTTTATAATAAGTACTATATGTGCTAAATGTTGGTATTACTTATGACTGTAATCTGCTTGAAACTAGCATTTACTAAATGTTCGATGTGTATTATTATCTTGGAGCTTTTCTCCCCAGGCCTCCGCTGAAAATGGGCATGTATCCAGTCGGACTATCCAGGTCAACAAATGTAAAATAAATAAATAAATAAATTTTGATTAGGTTAGTTCTATCAGTGAGCCAGTTTGCTACCCATCTGGTAACGTATGGATTGATGTCTAGTTGAGAGAGTTTATCTATTATGCCTGAGTGGGGAATAGTGTCTAAGGCTTTGGCTAGGTCATGGTAGGTGATGTGCACCATCTTCCCCTCGTCAATGGCTTTGGTGACTGTCTCAAAGAAGTCGACCAGATTTAACAGGTATGACCTACCTTTGACAAAGCCAAACTGTGTGGGGTCGAGCGTTTGAAGGTTGCGAATGTCCCTGTTAAAGAGGTCCATGATAATCAATGCCATGGCCTTGCAGATCAGGCTATTAAGCTGATGGGTCTATAATTTCCTGGATTGGTGGACGCTCCACCTTTGTGTAAAGGACTGACAGTGGCTGTCCTCCACTCAGCTGGGACAAAGCTGGTACTCAGGCTTTGGTTGAATAGGGTGCCTAATGGTGCTGTAAATTATTTATTTATTTATTATTTATTTATTTTTATTTACATTTGTTAACCGGGTAGTGCCTGACTGGGCTAGTAGCCCATTTTCAGCTGAGACCCAGGGAGAAAAGCTCCAGTACAGTGACAACAGAATAAAAGTTAATAGATATAGATATAATAAAAATCTTAACTTTAAGATATTCCATGTATGATAGCTTAAGGTTTAATGTGTAGAAAAAAAAACAGTTAAAAATGTATGACTTTAAATCACCGATAAAGAGATGTCTTATTGGAAGAACATTTGCAAATGAAGCAGATTATGGCAAAGCATGCCATGTCCAGGCTCCATGAAAATGTTGTATTTTTGTGCAGTGCAAAAATAGGCTGTTCCACATTTGATTGTTTGTCACACATTGCTAGGGTTTGTGTTCCACATTGGCCTCTTAAGAGGTTTAGACCTGTGAATTAGGAGGCAGTATTGGGAGGTGCAGTAATTTATGGCAAGATAAAAAAATATATGTTTTTTCATCATTAGCGTGTAGTGGTCCTCTAAATACCTACAAAATAAGAAAAAGTAAGAACAGAAATAAATTAATACAAGAAAGACTAATACTGAAGAGATGACAGATACTAGAAGTTAAATATTAAAAATGTAGGGTGATTTAAAAATTACAGAACTACCTACTATGCTCTGAATCAGTGCAGAGAAACACTGCAGAGTCAGGCCTCAGACCACTAGGCAGACATACTACTTACTTAAACTGACTTTACAAATGGCAGGACTGGTAACCAGTAAAACAAGGATCATAACCACCTCAACAACTGCAGTGATTACTGCAATGCACAAGGGGAATTAAGATAAAATTCTTTATTTATTTATTTTTCTTGACCAGAAAAGTCCAGCTATATAAGAAAGCCCATTTTCAGTGGAGGCCCGAGTAGAAAAGCTCCACAGAATCAACATCTTTGAATAAACTTTAGCGTAAATGGAGAAATGTTTTACACAAAATTAATATTTACAAAATTGTAGCTTAGAAACAGAGACAAAACAGGTTATACATTTCTATGCTAGTGCAGCTAACACCAAATATAAAGGAAACAAAACCACCAAACAAGAACCAGAAGCACATAAAACAAAAAAAAACTGTGCCAAAGGCTAGAAGGTAGGTTTTAATTACTTTTTCAACATGTGTATGAGACCTGCATATTCATTTGTTGCTTCTTTTTTAAATCTTTTTTTAATGACTGAATTGTGTAACTTGATATGGTCTGAAGAAGTTTTTATGAAAGCGCTTACCAGTTTTATCCATTAAAGTGTTTATAAGTACCTTCTAGCCTTTGGCACAGTTTTTTTATTAACAGCGAATATACTTGCATGAAATTATACCACCAATTGTAAAATTATTTTTCATAATATTAATTCAGTTTTGTGCCGCTAAATTGCAGTATCACATACATGGTAACTGACAGTTATGAATATTGTGTATGCATAGTTTGTGACAGTAGAAAAGCAGTTCTTGAGTATTAAAAGTATTTTTCAAAAGAGCAATAGTTAAAGATCAAGGAGTAATTCACAGTACATTGGAAAGGTGATCCTCATGGACATTAGTCAGCCAAAGAGAGAAAAAGTGTACGATGGAAGTGTAAAGAAAGAAGAAAGAAAGCGTTAGATGGTGAAGGAGGGATTTATAAAGCTTGTTATTGCCACATACAAATTTAAATTAGCACAACATTGTATTATGAGATATTAGTACAGCATACTCTGTACACAGAGCAATAGTAAAACTTTGGCCATAAGATTTAATGAACAGTGAATCTCATTAGCTGACACTTGAAGATTCTGGGTGTGGCTTCAGACTTTAGCGGGCAGGTAAAGGAATTTTAATGCTAATAGATACAGAGGTCCTACAGCTGGAGCAGAATATCCAAGCCACTACAGTGACCATTATCACTCACAAATATAGTTTGAAAATGATACCACAGAATATTCCATTGTACTTGGTTCTAGCGGAGACTGCTAGGTTTAGGCATTTTTCTAAAAATGGACTAGAATTCCTTTGTGAAGCTTGTTGCTGTATCAACAGCAGTACATTCAAAACTGAATGTTAATATTTTGCCATAGAGTATATTGAGTTTGGCACATTTGTTTGTATTCCTTAAATTCAGGGGGTTTACAGTAGGGTCTTTTACATTTAAAGGAGAAGGTTACAAGAATGTAGTTAGCATTTATTAGGAATGAGATACCAGACAAGTAGAGGAGTGTAGTCATATCTGTAAGAATCAGGTCAATAATAGATTTATTAACCAAATGTTTAAGAGAATTTTTGTTTTGTTCTGTAGTTAGTGCCTTTACTTTTACACATCTTCCAGCAAAGCTATACACTCCACTGTTTCATAAGGTTTAACCGGTTTTCAACACAGTATGTACATTTGCTGCAGGGCATCACTGAGAACAGACCACTCCTTATTCTTCAGAGTCTAGCTGCTGTCACTAATTTAGTTGACATTTATTTGTAAACTGCTCTGCACTCAAATATCCCGTTTTTGGTAATACTTTGGTTTGTCACAATACAGAGTATTTAGAGCTAATACTAGACAATTCCCAAAAGCAAGGAATATGGAGTCTTGTTCTCCAGTGCATGTTGCCAATTGCTGGAATAAGGTATCTTGTGCTCTAAGATGTATCCTTCAAATGATATAAAAAACATCTATAGGGACAGAATTGTTAGCACTGCATGACCTCTTGTCTCTGTAGCATATATATACTAGATGCATACCTCTCAACTGTCCAGACTTTAGATGACTGTCTAGATTTTTGCCTCATATTTTTGGTCTTCTCCTCATAAAATTTGTAGTTTTCTGGCAAATCTCTGGGAAGATCTTAGAATTGTAGTCACTAAATAATGATATACATTTGAGTTATGGACTTCATGTCCTTTAGAAAATGCGTGCTAACTCAAATCCTGGTTTTCTAACAACTTTCTAATTTATAAGAGCAATATTTAAAATCTGTCCCTATTTTTGGGCCTTTGTCCCTCCATTATTTCAGGCTTTGACCAGATTTCTTGCGCTAACAGGTTGAAAAGTATGACTAGATTTTATTTTATTGCCTTTATTTCAGTTGCTGGCACTAGCTGTGTGTTCACTGAGCATGCTCACAGTTGCTTTCATCTGACACCTGCAGAATAGTTCTCATTGCAGTGTTCACACATGTACAGTCTCAGTTCATACATGTACAGTCTCAGTTCACATTACTCACTCTTATGCGTTGTCACATGCCTCATTCAGTGCATACTGACTTCAAGTACTTACTCCAGTGAAAATTGGGACTTCCTAAGCAACAGGATAAAAATAAATATAAGTAAATGAATACAGTTAGAAAGTGTAAAACATTACAATTTAGGAAGTGTAGACACATTGTGAGTAAAAATTGAATGGTAAGGCTGGACTGAATAGGTGTGCAATAAGACCCTGTGAGTCATTATTATGACTAATTTTAATCACCAGGATGTAAATAAGCCATGCCAGAGGCAAGGGCAATATTGGGCTACACAGCAAGAGCATCTAATGCAAAGAATGACAATGTGGTTGTGATCATCAATAAGCCAATGGTAAAAACTCATCTGAAGTACAATATTCCTTCACTGAGACTTCATAACTGGCAGGTGATTGGATACGATTCAGAAAAGATAGGATGTCTTTGCCAAAGATATGGCCATGCACAAGCTGGATAATCTTTTGGTATGGCCAGCAAAGCATAACAGATTTATAGGATTTATGAGGAGAAGATGACAAATGTGCATAGAGGTGGAGGTTAATAGAAATAGGAAGCTAGGTGATGTCATCTGCAACATCTGGGCAAATGTGATGCGGCTGAAGTCTTTTTGCAATGGCTTTACCATAAACTTGGTTATTATCTTAAATGTTAATATTACAATACTTTCCCAACAAAATATTTGGGTCTATATTATAAACATGAAACCTCTCATCAGTGAATACATATACATCGACACATAAAAAGCGATGTATACAAATAGTGAAACACGTATTTAGCGAAAATAAAAGTACAGAACATGTATGTTTAGCCAACAGAGCAATCCGGGTGTGCTATAATTAACTAAAGAAAATTAAATACAGTTTTACAGGGGGACAAGCCCCCCCCCAATTAAATATACCAACTCCGAGATTGCACTACAGTAGGGAAAAGCATATATTTCCTTATTCCCTACATAAGACGTTACTGAGATTGTGCTTGGGAAGCTATGATACCCTTCAAAACAGTGTTGTTTTACTTTTCTTTAGTTATTTAAAGCACACTCGGATCACGCTGTTGGATAAACTAACATGTTTGGTGTTTCTTTTTCGCTGAATATGTATTTCGCTATTTTAATACATCGCTCTTTATGTGTCGATGTATATGTATTCACTCTTGAGAGCTTTCGTGCTTTCAATATAGACCCAAATATTCTTCTGAGGTTAAGCAGTGCTAGCCCAACACTGATGTGGAGAATGGCAATGTTTTGTGAGCTGCACGCATGCGTTCTAGCAGATTTATTTCATTCTGCTTTATCACATCTTCATAAAGGGGCATGGAGGTGCAGGTGTGGATTCCTCGTATGTAAAGATATCGCATGTTACTGCAACAACCACAGTTAGGTACAGAGAGTTTTATGAGTCTGTGATTTGCTATGGTTGTGTATTTTCAGTCTCTCTTATATACAGACTATCAGGGGGTTCTCATGCATCTCACAAAGACACTCTTTTGCATCTAATTCTTTCCACATTTGTACATAACTGGTTTAAAATTATTAAGGTAATTTAAGTCTTTAGCACTGCTGAGTTGCACTGTGTACACTTAACACAAATTGTGTCACATTTGTAGTACCTATTACCAAATTTTCTGTAGAGTACTCCTGCCCAAGTTTCTACTGAAAATGGGCTATGCCTCCCTAGACATACATGGTAAATAATTAAATAAATGGCTGTCTGATTGCAGTGTATTACTGCATCATTATTTGTTCTTGTAATTTCACTGTTAGGAAAAGCTAACCAGAAGCAAATATTTTTAGCTTAAAAGTATTACTACAGGTGTACATTTCTTTTCATAAAATTGAAGATAAGTGCAATAAGAAAACAGACAATCTTGACACGGTTATAAACAGAACGTGCTGGAGGGACAGATTCATCACCCAGAGACTCCCTATGCTGTGAACAAAAATCGGTACATGTGAGGCAGAGAGCACTCTCTTGGCCTTGTTCAAGAGGAATCTTGACCAATGGATGGAGATTGCAGGATATACCCCAGGGATTACTTTGTGACAGAGCTGCAGAACAGAGGAGCAAAGTGATGTTTTATTTTTTTTATTAAAGGGTAAGTAAGCCACATAACATAACTAATAATAGGGCTAGGCTAATGGGCAGGGCAGATAGCCTAGTATGAACCTATGAACCTAAGTATCAGACCAATGATTATAGCACATACTTGAAAATGTATAGCTTCAATTGACGAGCTGACAGAAGACAATGAATACATCTGAAAGACAGTAGGATCTCATCTGCACAAGCAAATGTAATAACTTATTTGTAGGATGATCAATACGCAAGTAAAATTAAGTAAATAAGATATTTATTCATGAAATGCTTATAAATAAGAAATGGGTACAGCAGCTGAATGGAAACATAGAAGGAGGTGAGGTGGGATATTCTGTCAAGCAGCTCTGTAGCTCACTTGGGACACCCCAGTCTACCTCTCAGCTGTGTAGAACTTTACAGAATGTCCAGACTTTTCCCTTTCATTTCAAGTCTGTCCCTCCAAAAAAATGTGGTTTTCTAGAAAATCCCGAGGACTGCTGTCACTAAATTACTGACATTTGAGCGTTTCAGAGTTTATAACCTTTAAAAAATGCATGCTAATATAAATCCTGCTATTCTGTAACATTCTACGTTTATAAGAATATGTAAAATCTGTGGGCGTTTGTCCCCATTATTTTTCCCATTGCCTTGAATTTTTTTAACAAAGACGTTGAGAGGTATGGACCACAGAGTACAAGAGAGTTAAGTGACATGGGTCAGGGTCATAAGCTAAGGAAGCAGGAGCTCTTAAAATTCAACCCCACGTGTCCTATTTCACAGCATAATACCACACACACATAGCATTCTACTTCTAGAGGGGATGGTGCTCATAGTGGGGGAACCATGTTCCCTCAGTATCATGCTTCAAAAACAAATTGAAAGTGTTCCTCAGAACGCAGTGGTTATGCCCCTGTACTAAGCCTGACTAGTTATGTATCTCTTAATACTTTGCTCTTCCTACCCCTTCTACTCATTAACTGTAATTCCTTCCTTATTAACCATAATACTATCTCCCTCTAGAACATCTTGATTGTACTAGCATGCTATGTTATGCCTGTGTTCTGCACTGCTGAATTTACTGTGATAACCTGTAATATGCATTGTAAATATGATTTTTTGTTTAATGTTTCCTTATTTGTTATCTTGTTAATTTATTTGTTCTATCTTGGAGCTTATCTCCCCGGGCCTCTACTGAAAATGGGCATGTATCCAGTTAGACTAGCCCGGTCAACAAATGTAAAATAAATAATAAATATGTTAATATCAACCATGAGAACACAGATTCTGGGTAAAAGTGTTCTTTCACAGTTAAGGTCTTCCCAGTGTTCAGCCAGCACAGCAAAGAAAGGAAGCCATACTGACAGTGAACAGTCTTTATAGCTAGTATTGTATGTGTTGCATTTCAGAGCAGAGCCATGGCTAGGTTTTGTGGCACCCACTACAGCTTTCCAATCTAGCAACACCCCAACTCTCATGTGAGGACCACAAAGAAGAAAATGGTTATTCTTTCTAAATGATAGCAAACCAAAATGCTACAAATATAACAAGCAGCTTGCTGCAGTCGATCTGCTCCAGACAAAGAGCCTAAGTGCTTTAGCCCTGTCTGTGCATGCAGTATTGGCATTCATTTACTGATACTGCGCTATCATCCTATCAGCATTTGTAGATTTCACCCCCCAACACTGGCTCACTGACAGAACCCACACTGTAAAAGTTGCAGACTCCAAATCTGACTTCAGACCAGTGACAAGTGGAGTACCGCAGGGTTCAGTCCTGGGACCTCTCCTGTTTCATATCCACTTCTCTGAAGTACAGGCTAACACAGAAGGCCTTAGGCTAATAAAGTTCGTGGATGACTGCAAACTAGAAGCCATAGTCAAGTCCTCAAATGATGTGGACATCCTACAGAAGGGCCTCACTGAGACAGATGCCTGGTGCCAGAGCCATGGCCTCAAGTTCAATGCCAAAAAGTGCATTGTCATCCCCTTTGGTAAAAACTCTGTACCCATGAACTACCACATAAACAGCAGTCTACTTAACACTGAATGTGCGATAAGAGACCTTGGGACACAGGTGGACAGTAGTCTCTCCTTTGATAATCACATCGCCACAGTAGTCAGGAAATCCTTCTACATGGCACACCTCATCACAAAAGGGTTCTCATCAAGGAAAAAAGAGGTCATTGGTCCCCTCTACTCGACACTCATTAGACCCATTATAGAGTACAATGCCCCTTTTGGAATGTACCTCACAAGACATCTGCAGCATCTGGAAAGGCCACAGAAGTACCTCAGAAAGAGGATTACTGACCTCAAACAGATGCCCTACACTGACTGTCTCAAAAAACTCCAGCTTTACTCCGTAGCATATCGTCTACTCTGAGGTGATCTCTGCCTAACATATAAAGCTATGTCAAACCCAGAGCTGTTGGACATGTTACACCTAAAGAAATCCCAATCCCTCCGAGCTACACGCTCTAGGGACCTAAACCTTGTCACCACAATAAACAGGACATGCTGGAGGGATAGATTCCTATCCGAGAGACTTTCCATACTCTGGAACAAGCTACCCATCTATGTCAAGCAAAGCTCCTCATTAGCACTCTTCAAGAAAAATCTTGATGAGTGGATGGGAAATAGGAAATACACCCCGGGGATCACTTCTGTGGCTCTGCTCAACAGGGGCACAGGAAAACAACTTTCTTGGGTGGCATAAGCCAGGGAACCTTGTTGGCTAGGCTTACTTAGGCTCTTGGTCCGATAGCCTAGTAACTACCTATGAACCTATGCCTGGAGCAGTATCCCCCCTTACTCACCCTATCTATGCTTCTGCTACACTACAGTATTTACTGCTGCTTCTCAGAATCAAAACTGTGCCTGTTGTTGTCTAGGGGTGATAAGCTCTCCCAGTGTTCACTGTGAGGTTTCTTAGGTACTTGAATTTCTTCACACCTGTAGTATATGTCTAAGACTTTTAAGAACTGCTGCCCTTAGCTTCTGTCAGAATTCCACAATCTAGAGAGTGGGATCCAGTTACATAGCCTGACGTCTGTCAGAGCTCCACAATCTACATTGTGGGATCTGTTTACATAATCTGACCCCTGTCAGAGCTCCACAATCTACATTGTGGGATCTGGTTACATAGTTTGACCTCTGTCAGAGCTTCACAGTCAACATCGAGGGATCTGGTTACATAGTCTGACCTTTGTCAGAGCTCCACAATCTACATCTTGGGATCTGGTTACATAGTCTGATCTCTACTGAGCTTCACAACATACATTGTGGGATCTGGTTACATAGTATGACCCCTGTCAGAGCTCCATAGTCTACATCATGGGATCTGGTTATATATTCTGACCCCTGTCAGAGTTCCGCAATCTACATCGTGGGATCTGTTTACACTGTCTGAAAGGAAATGCTGATAAGCTGGTATCATATAGTTCTATATTTGTCTCATTATTTGTACCACCCTGCAAAGCAAGTGTTACACCATGTCAAAAATAGTCAAAAAATAAATAGTTTTGTCATTTGTCTGAGAAGTGGTGCAACTGTAGTTGCCTGGAAAACATTGTCTTCAAAGTAATTTGTCTGACACCAAGAAATTGTAGAGCCACAAAATGAGTTTGTTCCTTGCTTCAGGTGGAATATTCAAGAACATAGAAACATTGTTCTACACTATTGCATGTCATAGGATTAAAAGCTCTGATGTGAGGGAGAAATACAAAAAATAATGCTGTGATGAGACAGACATTTGGGCTTACTGTGAAATACAATAACAATTTGTTTTTCACAAGGCCCCACTGAAACCATAAATGTTTTCTAAACTGAATAATCAAGACAACTGTGAATTTAGTGAGAAAGGTAATTTCAGTTCATCACAGGCTCATATATGCAATCAGAAATGATCATACTACTGAGGTAATCTGGAATAAATCAAATTACTTTATTAAAGTTAAGGGAGTGCATGAAAAAAAAATGAAATTGAGTTAAAGTTTGCATGTGAGATGGAAGTCTAAACTTGTGTAAAAATGAGTTGTCTGCTTAATTTCTCTGAGTCTTTTGGGTTTCTATTACCATGACAGAAATGCCCCCAATTCCTAAGTCAAAGTATGATTAAAGTTCATGTAATTAGCATTGTTTCGATCTTTCATGTTAGCCAAAAGTTTTCTTCGCAGCACCCACAATGCGCCCAGAATTTATTCCTGCTGCAATTCATACAGAGTTGCATGTATTAGTAGCATATCTAAATATGACTGTAAATACTTTTTTATGAGACCCATTGCTCCAACTACTCTTGGAACTGGTTGGGAATCCTTCTTCATACTGCCCTCATTTCCTTGAGCTTTGTCATGCATGAGAAATCTACCAATGATAAGTACTGCATAAGGTGTGGTTACAAATATATTTCCCACAATTGATCAAGTATGTAGAAGCTGTAGAAAAAAAAATAACTTACAAAGATTGTCTAAAATAATGGATTTTTAGATGACAAGACTGCATGAGCTGGAAAAAAGTCATTAAAATAGATTACTTCCGGTCACAATTGTAGATGAAAATGCACACAGAGCAGATAGTGTGAAAGACAAAAGTACATTTAATTGGGAATCTAGAAAGAAAAGCCTAAAATTAATAATGAAAGTATGGTGTTTAGACTAAAAATTGGTGTAGAGTATAATGTAATGCCTGCTAAAATGTTTGAAGCAGTGAGTTTAAAACACAGCAAGATGAATTTGTGTGTTATATAAATTGTTTTTTTTTATTATTCTCATCATGCAAAAATGAAGGATCACAAAGTGCTTCCATGTGAATATAAGATTCATTTCCAGTGTTTAGGTGTGATTAATAAACAAATGGAGAAAACTGAATGGGTTAATTACATGATCATAGCTGTGAAGCCAAATAAACTTGCACGTATTTGTGTGTAATAAATAGGTGTGTGTGTGTGTGTAATAGTGTTTTTGTATACTGTGGATAAAAAAAGTCTACACACCCCCGTTAAAATGCCAGGTTTTTGTGAAATAAAAATCAAAAAGGTGCTTCAACAAAGTATTAGTTTAAGGATGTGCACACTTATGCAACCAGCTTATTGTAAGTTTTTTATTTTTTATATTTTTTTCCCTAACAGATTTGTTTGTTTTTCAATTGAATTGTACACGTTATAGGTCACCTTAGAGGTGGGAAAAGTTCTGAAATGATTTCTTGTGGTCTCATTTTTTTATATCACAAAAACCTGGCATTTTAACAGGGGGTGTGTAAACTTTTTATATCCACTGTATATAATATCTAAAGGTTAATGAAAGAGATCATTACCCATTTTGTGCAATTATACAACTGGAGCTGAATTTATACTGGACAAGGAGGATGAAGGGCTACATATTTTTATTCTAATTTATAATTATTTACAGACCCCCCCCCCTTTGTGAATACACTGGATTTACTTGGCCTTTGTGATTAAACCTGGTTAAGTAGAGAAAGGGTCAGCTAATATTCTGGAAACTTTGTTCCATGAAATAATGCCAGGGTTTTTACAACTCTTAGAAGTTCAATGTGTTGAGTTGATGGCCTATACAGTTTAGCTTGTTTGTTCTCGGACTACAGACTAACAAAATTATAAATTCTATTATTTGTAATGATCCAGGAGATACTTTGTTTGCTCATATCTCACTTTCTATTATTTCAAATGTTAATGCTCATAACATTGTTTTTAATAAAGTTTCTTATGCAAATAATTTGACTATAATTTCTGCATGGCACATTATGTCTTCCACCAAAGGTTTCTACTGAGGAGCTTTTCTTCTTGCTCTTTTTTTTAAGTAGAGCTTTTAGGTGAGATAGACAAATCAGGTTAACATCAAAAAAGAAAACTGTCCTGCTGAGCGCTGCTGTGGTACCTTAACAGGTCAGACCAGTCTTCTGTATAACCATTAAGACACCCCCCCCCCATCATGTAGGATTCACAACAGTTCTCAGGAAACCAGAAACATACCCTGGATCTGTTCTGGGCCTCTTCTAAGTGGGTTGTATCTGATTCGCCTTCTACGAGTGGCACCCTTGGGGCAGCCTAACTTGAAGTCCAAAGCACTACAAGTGGCAAGCCAGAAAAGTCATGGATCTACTACAAGAATTTCATGGATTTTCAGCTTCTTGCTTCACACAGAATGAGCCAAGAAATGTAGAGAGATCCAATCTATGTTATTTCATCTGCAGCCTCACTGACCATACAGGAAGATGAGGAACAAAATGACCTGCAATCAGACCTTTAGCCTAGGACTTATCCTTCACTTCACTACAAAAAAATGCCCACATCCAATGCCTACAGTACTGCCACCATGACACCAGTTGTCTTCCACTGAATCTTCTTTACCCTCTCTCATGAATACAACTGCAAGATATCTATACTCTTCCACTTCAAGTAATTGCTCCCATCTCATGAGGAAAATTCCAGAAAAAAAAACATGACCATTAACTTGAAGGTACTGATTTTATTCCCAAACGTATGTCATTTAGCACAGATGAGCAAGCTTATGAGCCACTAATAAATTTCATCCTAGAGTCCTGGAGCCAGTTCCCTCAGTCTTAACCTGCTTACATTGAGCAAGTTACTTAACTAGACAGTTTTCCTGGCAACCACTAAAAATGGGCCTCAACTCACCTGGACAAACTGGTTAACAAACCATTAAAAATGGTTATACACTGAGTAATTGCTGACTTACACACGCAAAATTATGTTTATTTAAAAAATAACAGGCAGTATATTATCTATAATTAAAAGCAAATGAAATTCTTATATCCCCATATGAGATACCGTCTAAACACTGGATGTACCTCCATAACCATGCCCATTAAAATCAGAAAAATCATAAAAAGAGCAAAGAAAGCCATACCCTGATCTAGGGGAAAAAAACAACTGGAACATATTTAACTTAGCACTAAGAATGTAGATTCATCTGTCAATCCACATACAGAGAATGAGAAATTACAGTCTGTTGTAGTCCCTCACAAAGATCTGGAGTGTATAATTGTTTTCCTTCTCCAGTTCTACAAAACACAGAGACTATACTGGCAAAGTCCGTTTGATAACTGTGAAATATCAAACACCTGATTTTACTTATTGATGGCCACAGCAGAATCCATATCTACATCTACATCTTGAACCACAGGCCATATACTGCTTAAAGTATCCTTTATAATACCCTTGTGTATGTTTTTGCAGAAAAACTAAGAAGCATTAGACCTCTCTAAATACAGCACATACCCACATGAAGCATACTGTCCCCACCTTCTGCACAACGTTGAAAAAAACTACATTAATCTTGACAGCCTGACCACATTCAGTACTTTCACAATTTCCAGCAGAATCTCAAGTCCCACAGCTTTACCACTATGGGCCTGTTTAATGGCAAACAGACCTTTCTGCACTAGTTACTTCTGGCATTGTCTCCTTTAAGGAGACCACTGGATTTAAGAACTCCTCAAATGTTTTCTTCCTCTTATGGACAATATCACTAGCTGACATCAGCAGTTCTTCTCCCTTGCTGAGAACAGTTTGACATATATTTTCTAGACTATCAATCTGCAGACTATTATAAGCCTAACCAATAACACATTTGTGCGGTTTTGCTCTTGTTTCTAACTCAGCACAGCTCCTCGTGGTGTCCTGCAGAGTGATCCAAGCAGCAGAGAGACAAAAGAGAGACTTTAAACAGATAAAGTATTATTTTCTCTGCTTTCTAACTGCGACTGCATTTTCTCGCAGAAAGGAGAGTTTCTGGCTTACTTAATATCTCAAAAGCATTGTTTTTGTATCTTAACCTTTTTTTGCACTTCTAAAAGTCGTTTTTGTGTTGTTTAACTGTTGTAGGCTACACACTCAAGTGCGCTAGCCGTTTAAAGCATTTACAGTGTTTCCTGTTTAAATTTCTGTTGTTTCTGCTAAAAAACAAAAACAAAAAAAAAATCCTTGTTTCCTGCCTTTTCTAAACTAGAGTATTCCAGATTTCAGGTTTGCTGAATTCTGGGCTGTGGTATAGTTCCTGTGTTGCCCATATCCTTACTTGGATAGGAGGAAGCTTCTCTATTCACCAGTGAGAGTGGGGAGCTTTGAGCAGACTATCTGTCCCTGGAGTAGTGGTCTCAGCCCAGCAACTAGTAGCCTGTTGGCCATTTTGGGCTAATTCCTATCTCTTTCTAGCTCCCTGCATTAAAACCTGCATTTGTGCAGTTTTGCATGATTTTGCGCATTGCGCAACATCGCGCAGTGCTGTTTAAGCAGTTTTAAACTATTCCTGGCTCCACAAAGTCTGCTCTTCAATTTTTCCCTTAGAACTAGTCAAACTCTCAAAGTAAGCACTCAACCTTCCATCTACAGCCCAGCATTTGCCAATCTCTCAGTATAGCACTAACATACTATAGCACTACACCCCCTTATACTACCTAGAAGTACAAGGCTCCCTAATCGTCCACTCCGGACAATCAACAAAACAGTTCTTTAAACTATCCAGGCATGTCCAAAGTGCAGTTTCAGGTATACTCTCCAGTCCAGCTGGTGAATCTGGGAATCTTGAGGCAATGTTACAATTGCCTTATGTACACAGACAACCCTCTCCTCCCTCCAACAGACTCAAATGTATGTGAGAGATGCAACTATACAGCCAAACTGGAGGCCGGGCTCTCTCAACCCAAGACTTGCACAGTCAGTCAGGAGGAGAAGGAAACCATCCGCACCACACAACCAGTCTCACATAGACCAATCGTATCAGCAAACAAGACACATAAACTCACAAAAACATACTCGGAGGCTCTAAATAAAAATTTGCCAAAGCAGCAGAGACCTCCAAAGCAGACATCCAAGCAACCACTACCACCTAACAACTCTCACGTATCACATACTTCACAAAGTCAGTGTGCCACACAATCGCAGCCATTAAGGCTAAATAACACACCAAATACACTAGTAATAGTAGACTCTATTATCAGGCACACTGATGCTCCGCTCACCAGACTGAACAAGGAGAAGGTCACAGTAAGCTGCTTGTCAGGTGCCAGGATCCGCCACATAACACAAGTACTCAGGTCACTCCACAGCAGGTACAAATAGGACTCTGTCATTGTCCATGTTAGTGTGAATGACCTGAGACATACCTCCTTGGACTACATGAAAAGAGACATAGAGGAGCTCTCGGATCATGTAGCCCAGGCCGGTATGACCCTGACCCTGAGTAGCATCTTGCCCTCACCAAGAATGTTGCCACAGTATAAGGACAAAATGATCAATTTTAACAATTGGCTAAGCTATTGGTGTCATTCAAAGGAGATCCAGTGTCTGTCAGCCTGGGATGACATGCTCGACAAGCCATGCTGCTTCGCTAGGGTCGGCTTGCACCTGTCACCCTTAGGCTTTTGAACACTGGCTAAGGCTCTTGCCACCCCCATAGTGCCTTTTTTAGGCAAGGCTCAAAAGACAAACCCACCTCCATAGAAAATACAAGAAACTAAAAACTAAGGGTAATGCTACTCAATGCCAGAAGTCTAAACCTCAAGATGCATGCACTCGAGGCACTCCTTAGTATGGAGAAAATCGATATCTGTGCAGTAACAGAAACCTGATTCAAGGCTCCAGAGAGCACCCCAGCACTACCAGGATATAACTCATACCATTATTTTCGGCCCCAGAACTCCAACCGAAATACTAAAGGTGGGGGAGTATCCATTTTCATCAAGGATACCCACACCTCCAGGTTAGTGGCACTGCACTAGGCATCGGAGACCATCCATGTGCAACTAACAGTGGGCAAAACTGCCCTTCAGTTAGTAGCCTGCTACAGATCACCCACCTTGTCCCAGGACCCCCACTTGGCATTCCTGAGAACATTGGAGAATATGAAGGTCTCACCAAACACCATGTTATTGGGGGATTTCAACTACCCAAACATTGACTGGGAAAACTACTCAAGTCCAAACTCCTTTGTCCAGCGGTTCCTGGAATTTATAAACTCAAACGCCATGGAACAACTGGTCACCACTCCCACAAGAGGGGACAACATATTGGACCTGGTCATCACCAACATGGGGGCTCAATGTTCCACACCAGAGGTAAACCCCTCATTGGTAAGATCAGACCATAAACTAATCGCTATGGACATCCACATCCCGACCCCACCCCCAGCCAAGGAAACCACTGTGAAAAACTTCTCAAAAGCAAACTTCACACTTTTCAAGACTGAGGTGGAGAACTTCAAAGCACCCGGGCCAATGGAAAATGCTACCTAAAACGCAGAATCCTTCACAAATGCATTCTATGGGCACCTACAGGAATGCATGGATTGTTCCATCCCAAGTAAAACCTAGACTCACTCCTCCAAAAACAGGAGACCAGTCTGGTGGACCCCAGCCATAAATAAACTTTACAACAGAAGGAGGAAACTATTACATGATAGGGCAAAATCCCAAAAAAGGATGGCATCCCTCATCAGTACTAGCAAGAAACTTCGATCCCTCATAAAATCATCAAAGGCTAGCTTCAAAAGAAAAATTGCCATGGATTCTAAAGATAATCACAAGGCTTTCTTTAGCTACGTCAAGAATCTGGGAGGTAACTCATAAATCTGCTCTGAGCTGGTGCAAAATGGCACAAAGTACACTGAACCCACTGACATTGCCAACATCCTGGCGGACAGGTTCAGTGCAAACTTTACCCCCCCTTCCCCCAAAAGGACCTGTGTCTATCCCAGAAGTATGCAGTCCCCCTGACATCACAGACACACAGGTGAAAGCAGCCATTTCCAAAGTAAAAATCACAGCATCAATGGGACCGGATGGCATCCCGGGCTGTGTCTTACACAAACTCCAAAAAGAACTAAACCCTCACATAAATTCACTGTTACAACTCAGCCTCACTACAGGTTATGTACCCAAAGAGTGGTGTACAGCAATGGTAATCCCACTCCACAAAGGGGGCGCCACAACGGATCCCAGGAACTATTGCCCTATAAGCCTGACTAGCCTGGTCTGCAAGGCTATGGAGTGCATCATCATGGATCTCATAAACAAAGACATTGGGAACCTCCAGACACTGGACCCTACCCAATTTGGCTTTGTTAAAGGCAGATCTTGCCTCCTAAACCTAGTTGACTCCTTCAAAACAGTTACCAAAGCCATAGATGAGGGAAAGGCAGTCCACACAGCCTACTTTGACCTTGCAAAGGCCTTCGACACAGTACCCACTCTGGTATCATAAATAAGCTTACCAGCCTAAATATCAATCCATTCGTCACAGGATGGGTTGCAAACTGTCTCAGGGATAGAACTTACATGGTCAGAGTTGCAGGTGCCATGTCTGACTCTAAACCGGTTACAAGTGGCATCCCACAGGGCTCTGTCCTGGAACCCCTCTTGTTTAGTATATACTTCTCTGAGGTACAGGCAAGCATGGGAGGACTGTGGCTGACCAAGTTCGCAGATGATTGCAAACTGGGAGCCATAATCTACTCTCTGGCTGACACAAGCATCCTCCAGAAGGGTATTACGGAGATGGATACCTGGTGTCAGAACCACGGCCTCAAGCTAAATGCCAAAAAATGTATAGTCATCCCCTTTGGGAAAAACAAAGTGCCCACAAACTACCACATAGGAGGTAATCTGCTAAGTACGGAAGAAGTAATTAGGGATCTGGGGACCCAAGTAGATAGTAACCTCTCTTTGACAATCACATTGCCAAAGTGGTTAGAAAAACCTTCTATATAGCTCACCTAATCACAAAAGGGTTCACATCTAGATCAAGAGAGGTCATTGTGCCCCTCTACTCATCACTCATCAGGCCCATAATTGAGTACAATGCCCCATTTGGGATGTACATTATCCGACACCTGCAACAGCTGGAGAGACCGCAAAAGTACCTCACCAAGAGGATCGTGGGCCTCAAACAGATGCCCTATGTAGCTCAACTAAAGAAACTCCAGCTCTACTCAATTGCTTACTGCCTACTCAGAGGCGATCTCTGCCTGACATACAAGGCCATGTCTAACCCAGAACTAATGAACATGCTCCACCTCAAGAAAACCAAATCCATTAGAGCTACACGCTCGAGGGATTTCAACCTCAGCACAGCTATAAATAGGACATGCTGGCGGGATAGATTCATATCCCAGAGGCTTCCCTCGCTCTGGAATAGAGTCCCAGTCCATGTTAGGCAGAACCCCTCGCTGACCCTCTTCAAGAGAAATCTTGATGAGTGGATGGGAAATTGTAAATTCACTCCTGGGATCACTTCTATGGCCCTGCTGGACAGGGGCTCAGGAATCTAGTCTAAAAGGGAGGCGAAAGTCAACATAGGTTCATAGTACTAAGCTAACTGCCCTTGTGGGCCATTTTAAGCCTAGCCAATTAAAATATGTGAGAAGCAAACCCTGCACCTTGTCTCTCCAAGGTAAACACCTTAACCATTATGCCATCTTCCCATATTCTGGCTAGGCTTATAAATGCCCTAGGGCAGATAGCCTAGTACCTACCTATGAACCTATGAACAAGTCAGAATCAAACCCTGTTCCTTGTATCTGTGGAATTAACACCTTTATCATTACATCAGCTCTACCCCAATAATAAGATTAATATCAACAACTCAGGAACCACAGACTCATAGGCAAATTACTAGGCTATGAGTCTGTAGACTACTACAAGTCTAGCCAATAACTAGAGGTCAAAACCAAACCCTGTGCCTTGTACCTGCAAGGTAAAGACTTTAACCATTTTGCCAAACCCTCCTCTACAAAAGCTCTAATTCTATCAAGATTATATCACCACAGATGGGACTTGAACCCACAATCCCTGGCTTACGATGCCAATACCTTATCCATTAGATCCGTAATTTACTTGTATATAGTCCTGATAACAAGATATTAATATCTGAATATTGCATGCTGTAATGTATTCGTAGATGTAAATGAAATCCTCACTTGTACTGTACTGTATGTGGAGTTTTTCTGCCCGGGCCACCACTGAAAATTGACATATGTCCAGCCGGACTTTCCCAGTTAACAAATGTAAAATAAATAAAAAAAATAAAATAAATAAAATAAAAATTAGGCCACTGGGCCTGACAAAAAGAGTGGCCCGTTTCCATACCGGAAGTTGAACCCAGGCCACCTAGGTGAAAACTAGGAATCCTAATTACTAGATAATATGGTGCATCTCCTTGCCTTTACAACAAGCCACCACATGGTTTGCCAGTACCTCTAAGGCTATCCAGAAGTCGTTTTGCATGACCCTGTAAAACTCTGGCTGTACCTGTCCCTTCACTTCACTGATTGCTGCAGTGACCACTTGGTATGTCATTATCTTTGGGTCTTATCTAAATACCCGTTTGCCAGCATAGCACGGAATGCCTCCTTTCTTTCCCATAGCAGTTCTGAGGACAACTGACATCACCCACTGTGAACACATTTTAGCTACAACTCATGTGTTTCTACCTTATCTACTGAGCTCCTGAAAAGGGTTCATTTGAATACCGCATCCCTGCCCTCTGTTGGTATCTGAAATAGGCTCTTTAAAAGATGAACAAATCCCAGTACGAGGCATAGTCCAGTATTTTACCATGTGCTGGAATAACTCTTTCTGTTCCACTGCTGCACAGCAGTCTAACCCAACTGACTACTACTATGTGATGATGATTCGATAGCTCTACACCTGTGCACCCAGATCATACATTGCAGACGATGGCATAAATACACCTGTCAATTAGCACACAAAAAAGTTGCCTCCAGGTATCTCTTTTCCAGCTGACGTTCTCTTATTACTTAAGTGGACCATCATGCCATTTCAGGTTTCTGAATCATTCTTTATCTAGCATTTATATATAGTGTAAGCTTTTGCTATGACAACTTCAAAATGTACAGTCTTAAAAATGGCATTCACCAGACCATTTCATAAGAATGCAATGCTGAAGACCACAAGGACTAAAATCTCAAATATTGAATCTACATGCGAGTGCAGATGCAGGAACAGGCGCTAACATGGGTCCTGCTGGGGGCGAGTCTTACAGTATTAAGGTCTTGAGGTTACTATTTTCACAACTGTGTGCTTCAGTATTGTGATAGCAAACCACTGTAATACAGTAGTTCCACTAGGAAGCTAGGAGGATGCCTGATACAGTCAGTATTAGAAAGTGAACTGTGGTATCTGGTAGGTAGGAATAAAGTCTTCATATGAGAGAATACAGAACTAGCAAAAAAAAAAAAAGAGAGAGAGACAGGTCCCTTTAAAGTAAGATACCTCCAGCCCAGGTAATCGTAGTCAATTATACACTTGTGCCTTTTTAAGACCAGGATAGACTTCATATGGCAGAAGTTGTTAGAGCAAAAGTCTAGAAGGGTGAAAGAACAGTACTGCACTGCAGTAGAGAGATGATGGTTACCTTTACTGGAGATGGCCTCGAGGATTCACTAGTACCCTTTGTGGCCACTTTCCATTGTTGCCCTGATCTAAAAGTAGCCCAGAGGGGTGGGACATGGTCTCCTACTTTAAGATGGGGTGGGGGGAGGTGCAGCAGCTATTAGATAACCTCAGTAATGTGGAATGCCTTCTGGCATGGCTTATGGGGGTCACATCACTGGCAGACACCCATGTCAGGCTAACAGAGGCGTGACTAACCCATAATCTCGGCCACCCAGAGGAGTGATACTTGGATTTGTTGTTCACTAGGCCAGCCTGGCATTCCATCCATGTCAGGACCCTTTTGCAGTTCCATCCTGGTTTTCCTTATGCTTTGTTCATTTGCCTAACACTCACCAACTCTATTTTGCTCATCCATTTCATTTATGAGCTCACTCACTGTGCTCACCACCTTTTTCTGTCTCTACAGCCCCTGTCAGAGTCTGTGTTTTATGTTTGTCTGCCTGCTCCTGCTATCCTATTTATGTGATGATGGTGGCTGGCACTTTGATGTGCATACCCACAGTGGTCTAGCAGATGGTCGCTTTGCTGCTCTACTTGTGCTGGATGAGCACATAGTGTAGATATGCTGCTCTACATTGCACACGAGTAACTGCTAAGTCAGCTCTGCTAGACTTGCATTCCTTGTGATGTATGTCATGCTGGTCATGTGTCTTAGTGTAAGAGGGCCCCACCCATCTAGAAACCAAGGATTGATTGCTGCTTTTATTGATGGGATCCTTTAGTCCCACTACCAGTGCTGTTCACTCTCTATATTACCAACTGAAGAAAAAAAAATGAAATTATAAAAACCCACCAAAAAATTCTCTCACTGTCTAGAAACTCTCCAAACTGATCACGAAAGGAAAACATACTTGTCCTTTGTGATCAGCAATTCAAAAACGTAAAATAAAAGTTCCATCAGACATATTTTTAATAGTGGTAATGTTAGGTAATATGTGCATTTGGGGTTAAGGTTAGCAAATGAGTAAGGATGGTCAAGGGGCTGCTCTTCCAGGAATTTGTAAACTCTCTTTGTCATGAGATGAAGAAACTTCTGTCCAGTGCTTACTGACATCTTTCTCTTTTTAGCTTCTCCAACAAACATGCTGCTATTTGAACTTTAGACATCTGAGTCATAGCTGGGGCTTTATTTCTCTTCACCAACCTACAGTTCTGACACAGACTTACAGAGTTAACATATGCATGCTGTTTGCTATTATTATATATAAAGTTTGTGTACACACAAGATTACCACAGCCTTCATTAGTCTTAATTCATCAGTACATAAGTAGTCCGCTGTCCAGTCGGGCCCAATACCAAAAGATAGAGATGACGCCGGTCACGGCAAGACAGACGACGTGCCGCGTCAGGGTACACACAGGGAAGGAGGGATTGTACTGAGACTGCGTGGATCCTGGATCCTCTAACATTCTACATTTAATACAAACTGTACTATGTTCTTCATTCCACATTGCCACAGTGCTAACTATTGGGTAGAATAGAAAAGCAGAGAGGAGGTAAGGGGGGCAACAAATCATAAGCAAGCAGGATAACATGCATTGCAAAATAAATGTGGCAGGCAAACCAGCCTCTAGACTTAGAGTAGAGAGGGTGGTAATATGCTTAGAAAGTATGCACTGAACCAAAGTAGCTGCCTCTCCAAAAATATTAGTTGCCCCCCCCCCCTAGAATGCAGTGGCTGCAGTAGCCCCAGTGGAATGAGGCCTAAGGCATAATCTGAATCTCCTTGCCATGATGGGGAATAACAAAAAAAAATGCAAAACCCAATCCACCTAGGAAGTAGTTTGTTTTGGCTTGCCAGGCTCACTCAAAAACAAAGAAAAAAAAGAAAACAACTGCTGCAACTTATGCCTAAAATCTTTAATCCTTAATAATAATAAAATTAATTATGTTGTGTACATCTAAAGTGCAAAATCTTTTCCTTTTTTTTTGGGAGTCTGCATAAAAGTAGTAAGTAAATGAATAGTTTGGTTTAAAGCCACACTAGAAACCACCTTAGGCAGAAAGGAAGGATTAGTATGAAATATCCACCCATCCTTATAAAAAAATCAGGCTCAACAGGGCCATAAGGGGCTAACCAAGAACAAAACTTCTAGCAGAAGTGTGAAGTAAAAAAAGTTCAGCAGTCATCGTAGTTCAGTAGTTCAGTGTTAGTAAGAGGATCAGAGGAAAAAGTGGTTGTAGAGCTCTCCAACACAAAATTGAGGTCCCAAGCAGGATTAAGGATCTTGTTTAAAAATGCTTTATTTTGAAGGATGTAAAAAACAATGGTGGGTCACAAAAAGGATGGTGTGTCACAATCATAGAGAAGAATAGAAATTGCATGAAAATGCATGGAAGAAGAAAGACAAACCAAAAACTTGTTAAGCCACCAATAATTATCAGAGAAGAACAAGAAATTAGGCTCAGAAATGCTGCAGTCCAAAATAAAATCTCCTCTTCAAAAATTCCACTTTCCTTTTTCTAGGTTAGGTCTTCTGGCTTCTCACATTTCCTTTAAAACTTGTTGAGGAAGAAGAGACCTGCTGTCTTTCAAACATGAGGAAGCAGGAGACTAAACATTGTAAAGAGTGAAGCTTGACATTCAGACTACAGGCGACCGTCCTCTGAGACAACAGGTGTGGAATCAAGGGTAAAAAGCCCATGGGACTCCTGCCATGGAGCTCAGTAAGGGGGTGGAGTGTTCCAGGGGCAAAGTGCTGAATGGGTAAATCTGCTTGGCTTTGTTTCTCAGCTTTTTTTGAAGATCCTTGCGGTGAAAAGCAAAGACATGGAAAAAGAAAAAACTGAAGACAAAGAGCATTAAAACAACTTTCAGTGAGAAAGCTGGAGCCACCAAAAAAGCCCAGCTGGTGGTTTAGTGGAGTTGCTTAACAGGTGAAGGGGGTTTAGTTGGCATGAAGTTTTTTCATTGAGAAGTCTAATGATTCTATGTCTTTTGTTCCCCATGACAGATTGCCAGTGCTTTTTCGGACATGAAGATCCAGTGTGCACTGTGGGGCCTGTTGATTTGCTGAAACGTTGCATCTCGCTAGGAGTTTGTGCTTAGCGTTTGCTTTGTCTGAGTGAAAAGTGCCCATAAAGCTGCTTGTTTGATGTGTTATAAAAATCATGTGTTGTTGAGTTGTTGGTTAGACTGGTGTGTTACCTAGTTGTGTTGCCCTACTGAATCAACACCTGCCCTGAATGTAGATGCTACTGAAAGCCTGGAATGCAAACTGCCCTGCACTTGTCTTGTTGTGAACTGACATGTAGATGCTGTTTCATGTTGATGTAGATGTTGTATATCCTCAGGCCACTATAGAGGTGCTATCTCTGAGGCATTGAGATGAGCCCCTGGGCAATCTGACTCACATCTGTCGAGTCACAGCTGACTCAGCTATTGGATGGGTCACTTTCCATCACTTGCAGTCTTTGGAATGCAAGGTAATGAGGCAAAAAAAATCCTGGCAGTCACAAGGTATTAGGGTATTGGATACCATTTTATCCTCATTTGAACTTAGGAAGCACAGATTGGCAGATATTCTCCCCTGATGCAAGAAACCCTGTTGATAAAGGGGGTGTCCTTGAATACAGCCGTGTATGCGAACCTGTAGGCTTGAAGGACTGTCCTGCAGTCTTTGTTTGTCCGGGTACAATGGAAAATCTTGGAAAGATTGTTGATTACCTCAGACAAAGATCTGGCATCTTGGATCTGCCTATACTAGAGAGGTTACATGTTTTGAGAGCTACTAGACTGCATTTTAGAAATCAGGACAGATCTTCCAAAAGGTCTTAGAGTTGCGACTTTTTCTTGATGCAGTAGAAGGCTAAGGCCAGAAAGTAGGAATATTTTGAAGACCCAATGAGTCTGAGGAAACCCAGAATTTAGCCTGAAGCTAGCCATCACTGAAGCAGCTTAGTTGAAACTGCAACTGACAACGCAGATAAGAAAAATCAGCTATCTAGAGAACTGATAATTCCTTGGCCTCCTGCTTTGCGCAGATATGGTATGCAGAAGCTTGCTTCCTGGCACATGAAAGTTGATCTCCTTTGATGCAGAGCAAGCCCATGTAACTATAAATGTTGATACTAGTAAAAGCTAATGGGACGTACCAATTTGAACTTGGGGCAAGATTGTCTCACGAATAATGCTCAAATCCAAAATTTTCGGGTTTTAAGAATAGCCTCAGTAAAATCTGGCTGAAAGCCTGTTTCGAGCAAGAAATCTGGTAGCAGGAGCCTGTGAATGGAGGCTATGCTTGGCAACAGAAAATCTTGTGTAAAGGTGTTGAATGAGGCATAGAAATGAAATAAAAGTAATAACAAAATCCAATGATATCAGAATGGAAATAAACCCAAATCGTGGTCCATGATGGGTAATTAAATCCCAATTTCCTGAAAAGGGATCCCACCTTCGAGAAAAAGGTGGGGTATTGAGAATGTACTGGCAGCTCTGTAATGGGGACCCCCCCTCTAAAGGCCAAAGGAACGACCTGGACCCTCCCCCTACTGACCTAAAAGAACCTTGAGGCCTGCTGAGCAGCCAAAAATAGACCTACCCCTAGACTCCCTACCACGTTTAGACCTACCCATGTCCCTTGCAAGAAACCCCATTTCTAGAATCCCCAGCAGCTGCAATTTGTCCTTACACGGCCAATTCCTACTGCAAAATCTCACCAGCCACCATTTTCTTTCACTAATGTGTCCCCACTGAGACTTACCCTTTGGCTCCCCCACAAAAAACAACAAACAAATCACAGGCGAAAGAATCAACACATCAGGAGTGTAAAGGAGCATCGCTAAATCCTGATCTCAACCAGGCTGCACAAATCTCTCTATCTCCCAGACAGCATGGCTAACTAAATGCATTCTCAGTTTACCAACCTGTTCAGACACATGAACTAAATCCTGCAACTCTTACACATGAAACCTCACCCACCTTTCAAACCACATCTTTCCAATCCTGAGACTCTTTACACTTTCTAAAATTTTGTGAAACAACCCCCCTATTCCTCATTTGTGCCCCTCTTATCAAGATTCATTTTCTTTTTAAGTCAAGACCTGAAGCACCCTTTATTTCCCCAGACCAGGGTAACTTTGGCCTTTATCAGGGGGAACCAAGGCCCCTGAGAAACAGTATCAGGACCTACTAGAGGTCCTAGAAGAGCAGCCTCCGGAGGCCCCCTCCCCTGCTTAAAAGCTATTACAAACCCCAGGGGCAGCAGGTAGAGAATCAGAGTTCCTCTATGGCAGGCAAAAATGATCCATCACAACTGGGGCTCTGCAAAACATCTTCCACCAGGATCAGACTGCAAAAACATCTAAATCCACCAGCTGCTTTAAAAGAAGAATTCCCTATGCCCCCTTCAGCAAAACAAGAATTAGAAGGGCCTCTTTCAAAATGCTCCCTCATGATCCCTGAGAGTCTGAGAATTAAAAAAATCATGGAATGGAAGCTCTCTTGAAAAGAATCTCATGGATAAGAACAGAAGTGAAGGAGAATCTCCTGCAGAAGAACAGCACCTCAAGGATCAATCTGCCATTGCTCAAAAAGCTTCATCATCAGGGCCTAACATAAAGAAAAACTCTCAACTCCTCTAAACCCTAATCAAGCTAATCAAGGAAGAGCATGAAACCAAGCATCATACCTCTAGGCAACTCTAACACTTTTAGGAAGAAACCCGGAAGCCTTGGAAACAGAGAATGCCTCCACCTTAGGCCTTGGAAAAGACAGGGCCTGCTCTAACCTCCTTAGAAAGAAACAGCTGGGAGAACAACTCCTGACTTACAGCCTAGCCTCCTTCCGAGTTTCTCCGAGAAGCCCCCAGAACCTCCGAGTTCCTCCTTAGGATACCTAAAACCGGTCAAAAAGCCCTCTGAGTTCGGACCAAGACTTTCTAATAGAACTGTCCGCTCCATTGAGACGGAGCGGAGAACTTGCGCCTTGTCTCTTCGGTTACAATACTCCCCAAAGCATCCAACGGGCATCTTACCTTCTTTATAGTCGGGTTTAAATCAGCACCCAACACATACACAATGGTTACAAACTTTCCCAAAACTAGTTTTACAAGAAATACAGGTATCCTCCAACAACGACGGTTTTCCCTAAAACAAGAGCGGCAACACAAAAATACCGGTACTCAAAATTTTAAACTGTTTTTGAACCAAATATAGAAATAATCCTTTTGAGGTATCTGTGGTTCGGAAGAAATACAGGTAAATAAATTTTCCACCATCGGGTACTTAGACAACTTTGATGGACGCTGGCATTCTAATTTCTCAAAAAGACGGCCTGCCAACCGTCCTTGATGTAAATTATTAGCCATCTTTAGACATATGCACACCATTAAATGACAGATGGCAAAAACACACACACAGCTGATACGTGCAGTTACTATAACTGTGCTTTTGAGGCTGTGTCTTCCAAGCAGTAGAATAGTATAACAAGTGCTTTATACACCACATACTTAACTATCCTAATGCCATCATTCCATAATTGTGACGAAAAGGCACTCACTATTGATGTCTTTTGGCTTCTGTCGTTAGGGGTCACCACAGCAGATCACCAGTCTGCAGATTGATTAGCAGTAGACTTTTTATGGTGTCGTGTTGCCAGCCTGGTGGCCAACCTTCACAAAAGGCACACACACATGTGCATGTCTTTGAAACTCAAAGGGAGGACTTGCAGACTCCACACAGAAGGTGCTCCAGCTAAGAATTGAACCAGGGAACCTCTTGCTGTGAGGCAACAATGCTAACTACTGCACCACCAAGAGGCATTCACTATTGCGGTGCTATATTTGACCAAAGGGGCTTTGACTCTACCACTAGTCAACTCTCAGTGTTTTGATTGGCTCAGATATCTTGCTCACCCAATGACCATCTCTACACTTGAATAAATGAAATGCTACCACATATGTGACTTGCATAAAATAGTATATTGTTTTGTTTGTAACAAATAGTTACTGAAGTAGTTTTTCCAGTTTAAAGCTCACATTTATTAATCATAAATAAAGTTCAGGGGAAAAAAGAAAAGAAAAATATAGTTCACATTGGACAGTTTAGTCTGCAGTCAAAATAAATTCTATTATGCTTTTGGTCTGCAGGCTTTTCACGGTTCAGTAGACATGGTTCTGGCATGGCAAAATAATGGCTAGTACTTACAGAGACCTCACAACATAGTAGCTCTCTTTACCATTCCACAAGGATGGACCAACATATTTTCCTCCTTCCATAACTAGTTTCTCCTCTAAATGGTTCAGCTCCCTTCCCTCTCCAGGATACCTTCTTTATCACCTTCCTTCTGGTGTCCATAACTCCTGTCTTTATACCCCCTCCAGGACCCTCTTCAAAACCCAAAGGACACAAATTTATTCTATATCAGGACAGTGGGCTTTAATATTTTTGTGTGCAGTTGTCCCTCATTAACTGTTTCTTCATTATCTTTTAATGTGGTAGTATCCTTAAAAGGACTGTCTTTCTCTGTGCTACTTTCAGCTTTACATTTTTCTCTGTTGTATAATGTGATGATCGTGCCCTGGCCCAGCAATCAAAGAGCCTCAATCCTCACCATTAACACCAGGGAGGTCGTCTCCTAGAAAAGGAAAGGATAACTAATACACACAGTAAAGTACAATTTCCCTTACGTGCACACAGAGATCACAGTCAGTCCGTGGCTGGTCACTCCCTTGCTCTCCAGGTCCCCAGTAAGACTCCCACTGGCACAGCTATAGGGTCCAGATCTCAGCCTAGCTGGCAAGCTAACCTCCAGTACCCTCTCTGCCCAACTAGTCCTTCATGTCCCTGCCCAGGTAGCTGACACACACCCACACTATGAGATAAGTATTTATACAACTTCACAGACACTCCTGGGAAAGGCTGACAATGATGCTCCAGCTGTGCCCCATTTACCCAGACTATACGGTAGTAATTCCTGCCACCACCAGCTAAATAATTATCAGCTACCCAAAGGCCTTTAAAAGGATGTCCAATTATTACTGTGCGATATTATTATCCAAATGGTAATGTGACTATTCAGTCTAAGGCTTATTAGAGTGGCCTATTATGATAACCTCTATAAATATGAAATGTACTCTAGAGCCTACTTCTCTACAGAAATCAGCCACAGGTAAAGTTTTTTTTTAAATATTTAATAATAAATAATTAAAACACAAGACAATACAACTACACCACAGAGATATCTAAGAGTTCAGAGATCACACAGAAACTTAAAACAATACAGTAGGACAGGTCTGATGTCAAAGAAAAAACACTTAATCTAACTTTCTAATCCTTAGCTATTCTTAAGAGAAAGCACAGTGCTATAATCCTACTTACATACATAAAGAGCATAAGCAGTACTGGGGTTGATGGTCCAAGACAAATGCTTTCAGTCTCTCACTGAACAATAGTTTTTAAAACACTAACAAACAGCTCTGTGAAGGCCCTCCCAAATTACATCATTTTAACACTTAGGTTTTCGCAGTAATCACATTACATAATTTTGACACTTAGTCTGGAGTTCCCAGGTAAACAAACTGCATTATTTCGCCAGCTAACACCTGCTCAGGAAACTACAGTAAGACATTTCACCTGTATACTCTAACAATTATTCCTTAAGTTAAGACAATAGAAAGAATGTGTTCAGCTAGATACTTCAGCACCACTTTTTTAGATAATTGTAACTTCAAAAAACATTTGAAATGATTGGCTTGATTTTCCTTGCAGCAGATGGCAATGTTGCAACAATCTTGAAGTTCACATTTTACAGTGTTTTCTTTCATTTAAAAACACAAGCCTGTATTTTACATTTATTTATACAAATGATAGAATTATGTATCAAATTCTATTTGACTAGACTGGCAGCCTTCGCCCATCTTTCTCCAATCTTCACATCTCTTCCCCCCCCCCAGGAGAACTCAAGCTAGTTTTTCAAGTGACCCTTGAGAAACGCCGCATGAAAGGGTTAGGTCTATCTGAGGATACCTCATCCCATTCCCTGTCTTGAAAGCCCATCTGCATTGGCATTGCTAATCCCACTGTGGTGCTGCACTGACATATCATATGCTTGCAACCCCAGGCTCCATCTTAGCAACTTGGCATTTTGCTGACTGGCTTTGTTTAACCATGTTAGAGGGTTATGATCTGTCATTACAGTGAATTTTCTTCCATACAGATAAGGCTGAAGTTTCTGCAGTGCCCACACTATAGCTAGACATTCCTTTTCTACAGCTGCATATCATTCCTCCCTGGGTTGGAGCCTATGACTGAGATAAACCACTGGGTGCTCTTCCCCCTCTGAAGAAATCTGGCTAAGTACAGCCCCCACCCCATGGTTCAAAGCATCCACTTGCACAACAAATTATTTGCTGTAATCTGGACTGGCTAACTCAGGGGGTGCTCCCAAAGCATCTTTAAGCTTCTGAAATGCCTGCTCACATGCTGGGGTCCACACTACCTTATCTGGCCTGTTCTTCCTTGTCAGGTTTGTGAGGGGAGCAGCTATGGTACTATAACTAGGGATGAACTTTCTGTAGTACCCTGCTGTCCCTAAGAATGCCCTCACCTGCTTTTTGGTAACAGGTGCAGGCCATGCCTGAATAGCTTCCACTTTGGCAGGTTCTGGCCTTATCTTACCACTCCCCACTCTATGTCCTAGGTAGGAGACCTCTGCCATACCCACCTGACATTTGCTTGGCTTAATGGTCAACCCTGCCCTCTGTAGTCTGCCCAGCACCTCCCTGACATGCTGAAGGTGCTCTGGCCAGGAATGGCTGTAGATGGCAATATCATCTAGGTAGCAGCTCCTGCTCCTGCTAGGATATTATCCACCAGCCTCTGGAAAGTCGCTGGGGCATTCTTCATCCCAAAGGGCATCTTTGTGAACTCATACAAGCCAAAAGGAGTCACAAAGGCTGACTTCTCTCTAGCACTGGGAGTCAAGGGCACCTGCCAGTAACTCTTGGTAAGATCAATGATTGTAAGATACTTAGCCCCACCCAGCTGCTCTAGGGCCTCATCTGTCCTAGCCATGGGGTAATCATCTGACTCTGTGTGACTATTTAATTTCCTGTAATCCACACAGAACCTGGTGCTGCCATCCTTCTTTGGCACCAACACCACTTGACGAGGCCCAGGGACTGTTGGACTCTTGAATCACCCCTAGTTCCAACATTTCCTGTACGTCTTCCCTCAGAGTCTGTTTGACCCTCTCAGGTACCCTATAACGGGCCTGCCTAATAGGTCTTTGGGATCCTGTATCCACCTGGTGCTGCACCAGGTGGGTGCTCTCTGATTTCCCAGTGAACATGTCCCCAAATTCCTGCAACACTGCTTGGATTTCTCGAACCTGGGTAGGAGATAGCTGCTGGGACATTGCTACCCCTTCCTCCGAGGTGTCAGCCCAAGCCTCACTGAGGAGATCAGTCCCCAGATCTCCCTCAGACTCCTCCTGCAATCCACTGCAAATGCTCAGCACCAGGGCCTCTCTATCATGGTAAGGTTTTGTCATGTTAACATGGTACAATCTGTGCCCCTGCCATCTGCCTAGTACTTCCACCATGTAGTTGACATCACTTACCTTTCTTACAACCTTGTAATGTCCCTCACAAGCTGCTTGCAGCTTGTTGTGTCTGAGAGGAATGAGAACCATTACCTGCTGCCCCACAGCATATTCCCTAGCTCAAGCATTCCTGTCATACCATACCTTTTTCTGTTGTTGGGCTTCTGCCAGGTTCTCCTGGGCCAAGCCCATGAGTTCCCTGAGCCTTGTCCTGAGGTTCAGGATGTATGCCACTGCAGACTCCTTGTGAGACTCACACTCACCTTCCCACTCATCTCGAATTAAACCTAGAGGTCCCCTCACCCTATGCCCATACAGCAACTCAAAGGGTGAAAAACCTGTAAATTCCTGGGGAACCTCTCTGTAAACAAACAACAGATGGAGCAACTATTCGTCCCACTCCCTCTGAAACTGATCTGCAAATGCCCGTAGCATGGACTTGATTGTAGAGTTTAACCTCTCAACAAGACCATTAGTCTGGGGATGGCACGGGGTGGTCTTCATGTGCTTCACCTCACAGGACTTCCACAGACAAGCCAGCAGGTCTGACATGAAATTGGCACCTCGGTCAGTCAGTATTTCTTTTGAGAAACCTACCCTGCTGAAAATCTCTAACAAAGCATTTGCCACCTTCTCTGCCTCCATGGAGGACAAAGCCACTGCGTTTTCCCTGTGGAACTTGGGGTACTCAAATGACCCACAATATCCATAGCTACCCTCTGAAATGGCTCCTCAGTCAGAGGCAAAGGTATCAAAAGAGCTCTCACCTTGTCTCCTGCCTTGCCTGCCTTTCGGCACTGCTCACAGGTCCTACAGTACCCTGTTACAGCTCTGGAAATTCCAGGCCAATAGAAGTTTTGCATAATACACCTCTTTGTACGTTTTATGCCCATATGACCTGCAAAGGGAATATCATGGGCTATGGCTAGAAGCACCAGATGGTAAGTTCTAGGCACTACCAACTGCTGTACTCTCTCACCTTCTAGCCCTCCCTCAGGGGTCCACTCTCTGTACAGTAACCCTTTGTCCCAGTATACAGATTCTCCCTTCCCTTGAGAATCAGGTGCCTCCCTAGCTACCTGCCTCAGGCCTTGCAATGTAGGGTCTGAGAGCTGAGCCTGTCTCAACTCTCTGCTTGTAACCTTTCCCAGCTCCCCTTCCATTGGAAGTCTGGCATCCTCTGACAGTGGTGCCTCACTGTCAGCCTGGGTACTACTACTCACCTCTACCTTTGCAGTTACCCTGTCCAAGGGAACATCAGTACCCACAAGCAGCTGTGGCTCACATTCAGTCTCACTGCTACAGCGTAGCTCACTCCCTGAAGTAACCACCTCAGCAGTCCTGGCTGCAAGTATGCAGTCTGTCTGGGTCTCCCCCAGGCTACCAGACCCACATGCTTGTGTCCTAGCCTCACTGCGTATAACTGCATAAGTACATGGTGCTGCCTCATCCAAAGCCTTTTCTCAGGACATCTGCAGGATGGTAGTTCCATACCCCTCTTGTCTCAAGACAACCCACTATTGGCATTTTGTCTTCCCCACTTACTGGCTCCCTCACCTTTGGTTCCCCACCTTGCCTCCTTGGACACCTGTATGCCACTGGTTGCATTCGAGACATTTAACCCTAGCTCCTGGACGTGTACCTGGACTAGTGGCTTCCCCCTTCTACTGGTGGATTCTGTTGGCAGTCTGTGCTGCCCACCATGGGTTCTTTCAGACCCATGAGCAGTACTGGGGGTCCCCTTCCTGGGCAGGGCTGCCCTGCTGGTCAGGTATAGGTCTCCCTTCTTCCCCAACACATCTGAAGTAGCACATTGTCTATCAGCTAACCAGATCCTCATGTCCTCAGGCAAAGTGATAAGCACTTGTTCCCTCACCAAAAGGTCTGCCAGCCCTTCAAAAGTGGTGACCTGACATCCACTCACCCAGCTATGAAAATAAGTGCTCAGTTCAACAACATATTCACATACATTTCCATCTGCCTTGCGTCTATGCTCACAAAACTTTTTCCTATACATTTCAGGTGTTAGCTTAAAACATTGTAACAGACATTTCTTTACAGCAGTATAATCAAAACAGACAGAGTCAGGCATTGTGATATACAAATTAGAGCTTTCCCATGGAGTAAGGGGGTCAGGAACCGTACCCAGAGCCTTTGGTCAGCACTATACTGTTTACATACCCTTTCAAACATGTGAATGAAACTATCAAAATTATCCTCCTCTTTAAATTGCAGAAGAAATTTACTGACCTTTTGTGCTTCCGGGGTCCATTTACTACCTTCTCCATTACCTCCCTGACTCTGGCGAAGAGTCAGCATTTCCCTCTCATGCTTCCTTAGATGCTCCTTTTTGTCGGCTTCTATCTCCAAATGCCTGGCCTCCAACTCAAGTCTCTTTAGCTCCAGCTGGATTTTTAAGTCCATTGCAGAAAGCTTGAGCTGTCCATTCTCCAAGGATATTGTATTTCCACTGCCAGTCTGATTGTCCTCCTGGATGCTGTTTCCTGATGCAGCTGTAACCAAGGCTGCAATCAGGTCTGCCTTAGTCAGGTTTCCATGCACCAGTCCCCTAGCCTGGTACATCTCCACCAGCTATCTCCTTGTCAGCTTTCCATACTCCTGTGCTGAAATGCTGCCTGCTCACCCTAACTAAGCTAACAAAATAAATTAAACAATTGTGATCTGAACTCTGATTTAGAGTACAAAACACCTTCAGAGATCAATGTACATAAGCTACAGGATTCAATTTACCCACACCACTGCCAAACACTTGTGAGGATATCTTATTCCAACCACTGCCACCACTTGTGATGACCGTACCCTGGCCCAGCAATCAAAGAGCCTCAATCCTCACCACTAACACCAGGGAGGTCGTCTCCTAGAAGAGGAAAGGATAACTAATACACACAGTAAAGTACAATTTCTCTTAAGTTCACACAGAGATCACAGTGAGTCTGGGGTTGGTTGCTCCCTTGCTCTCCAGGTCCCCAATAAGACTCCCCACTGGCACAGCTATAGGGTCCAGATCTCAGCCTAGCTGGCAAGCTAACCTCCAGTACCCTCTCTGTCCAACCAGTGCTTTGTGTCCCTGCCCAGGTAGCTTACACACACCCACACTTTGAAATAAGTACTTATACAACTTTACAGACACTCCTGGGAAAGGCTGACACGGATGCTCCAGCTGTGCCCCTTTACCCAGACTGTTGTTGTTTTGATGCCATGGTGGTACGGTGGTAGCATTGTTACCTCACAGCAAGAGGTTCTCCCATTTGATTCTCGGCGTGGCTTGGGAGTGCCTTCTGTGTGGAGTCTGCATGTCCTCCCCACGGTTGGGTAGCGTTCGAAAGACATGCATGCATAAATGGGCATGCCTTCATTGAAGGTTGGGCGTCGAGCTGTCACCTCAGCATTTTGTAAAAATCTACTGCCAATCAGTAATTCCTGCCACCACCAGCTAAATAATTATCAGCTACCCAAAGGCCCTTAAAAGGGTGTCCAATTATTACTGTGCAATATTATTATCTAATTGGTAATGTGACTTCAGTCTAAGGCTTATTAGAGTGATCTATTATGATAACCTCTGTAAATATGCATTGTACTCTAGAGCCTACTTCTCTACACAAACCAGCCAGAGGTAAAGTTTTTTTTTTAAATATTTAATAATAAATAATTAAAATACAAGACAATATGACTACACCACAGAGATATCTAAGAGTTCAGAGATCACACAGAAACTTAAAACAATACAGTAGGACAGATCTGATGTCAAAGAAAAAACACAATCTAACTTTCTAATCCTTAGCTATTCTTAAGAGAAAACACAGTGCTATAATCCTACTTACATACATAAAGAACATAAGCAGTACTGGGACTGATGGTCCAAGACAAATGCTTTCAGTCTTTCACTGAACAATAGTTTTTAAAACACTAACAAACAACTCTGCTAAGGCCCTCCCAAATTACATCATTTTGACACTTAGGTTTTCGCAGTAATCACATTACATCATTTTGACACTTAGTCTGGAGTTCCCAGGCAAACAAACTGCATTACTTAGCCAGCTAACATCTGCTCATGAAACTGCAACAATAAAAGACATTTCACATGTATACTCTAACAATTATTCCTTAAGTTAAGACAATAGAAAGAATGTGTTCAGCTAGACGATTCGGCACTACTTTTTTAGATAATTGTAACTTCAAAGAACATTTGAAATGCTTGGCTTGATTTTCCTTACAGCAGATGGCAATGTTGCAACAATCTTGAAGTTCACATTTTACAGTGTTTTCTTTCATTTAAAAACACAAGCCTGTATTTTACATTTATTTATACAAATGATAGAATTATGTATCAAATTCTATTTGACTAGGCTGGCAGCCTTCACTCATCTTTCCCCAATCTTCACATATAAAATTGCCTATTTTATAACTGGGGCATTTCTCCCCAGGCCTCTGCTGAAATGGGGCTACCACAGCCCAGTCAGACTATCCCAGTCAACAAAAGCAATATAAAATACATAAATAAGTGAACCTTTTGTGCTAGCGCATTTGAAGGGAACTAGCTATTATTATGTAACAAGACCATTCCCAAAGTGGAACCATCATTTCAGCTCTCGGCCAATGGCCTGTATTACCTGGGACAGCCAATATGCAATTATGTGGCTACCTCCCAGAAGATGCATGGTCTTGAAGCTATAAGCCTGGTGCAGAGGGTCATTGTATACTGAAATAGCTTTTGGTTGCTATTCTTGCATCAGAAAAGCCACAGAAGGGGAGCATGATCTGTAATTAAGACAATTTATACAAAACAGAAATTTTCAGGCTAGTGAGAGCCATTTTAATGACTAAAGACACGCTTTCTATAGCAGAGTAGCATTTCTCAGTATTGCTAAGCTTCCTGACAAAATAGCAGATGGTGTTCCTCTCCTTTACAACCGGAGGCAATATTGCACCTATGCCTATCATCTGTAGGAATGCTTTTTAAAGACAGGAGCTATGACTATGGCTTCAAGCACAGCACATATTTGAGCTGCCTAAAAGCTTGTTGAATTTCATTTGTTTAGCTCACATTCTGTTTGTAATAATCATTCTGGCAGATATTCTTATAGAGTCCTTGTTCCTGGCCACAGAACTGGGACAGTGTCTTGATGTGCAGTGGTCGTTCTTATTCTGCATTATGTTCATTCCTTTTATAGGCAGGTGAGAGTGGACTCCTCCATTCTGGGAAGGTGAGTGGATTTCTCTTTGCACACTTCCCCTCATTGTAAGTCTGTAGATCTTGTAGTGGTCTCTAGTGGACACTATACCACAGCATACGTGTGAATGTGAATGTACACATATATGCACCTGGATGTACCTTCAAATATCAAAGTACCAAATCATGGAACATCATAACAAAGATAATAAAAACAAACAAACAAAAAAAAACACAACTCACATTTTTTGAATTGGGCAAACCCTCCACCTCCATCCCTTGTATCACTCATATGGGGGGGCTGTGCCACCTCCTCACTGCTAGTTATGTATACCAACTCAGAGACTGCACAACAGTGTGGAAGGAGCAAATTCCCACTCCCCATTGTTCCACAACCTCCCACAAAGTAATGCCAGCAGAAGTGTTTATATGAAAATTTGATCACTTCTGTTGGCATTAAAGATGTTAGACATTATGAACATTCAACTATGGGGAAGGATTTCATATATCTATATACCACACACAGACAAATAAATAGATGTGATGTCTTTCTTGCCTTTAAAGCTAAACTCACATGAGAGGTGTGACCAAGATGGTGGCTAGAGTGCAGCAGATTTTAATTGTTCTATTATTAGAGATATTTTGACAGGAATCTACTATCAAATTTGATCAAGTAAGTGCTTTAACTTAAGAACATTTTTCTCTAAGGATCAAATTATATATATGTCAAACGTTAATAATTCAAAAAATCCTGTCAGAAGATCTCAAATCACTTTAAGATGTCAGTTTCCAAAACTACTAAGCAAGAGACATCTGCAAAGGATTTCCAGAAGATACTGTCATCTGTACAATAATTTTCCTTTAAAATGGACAAAAAGTAGACTATATTTGAGAATGGCAACAAACTTGTTTGTACTCTAATGAGAATGAAGAAAGAACATAACTATTTATAGGCCACAGATTGCTGTAGAACTTTGAAGAGTGTCATTTTTTATTGTCAAGTGTGCTTATTTGATTTTGAGTGTTATAATTTGCCCTCATTTGTGCCACTCATCATGCAGCCACATTGAAGTGTGCATCATGTGGATGCAGCTATCCTAAGCCATATCTGTCTCCATCCTGCCTAACCTTTCCAAATCACTACTTGTTTGTGTGATTAGTAATTTCTGTAATACGGATAGCAGCTTGCACTTGCACAATGAGCTGCACTGTACACAAAAGGTCCTCATAGTAGGGTTTAACAGCCCATAGCCCCTTTGCTTTACCAAATTAGCTTATAGTTGCTCCATGTTGCCCTCAGCACTTAGTAGTTACTCTGCACAGTGCATATTCAATATGAACTTACTTCAACTAGTTGTTTCCACGGCGGTAAAGTCTGATAACTATGTCATTTTACTGAATGTAGTATTCTGTGTAATTCAACAAATTCTCCAAATCCCTGGTCAGAGTACTTGTCTTCTTTATCTTGTCAGCCTCATAGCACTTGGTATCCTAAGGCAGAGTAGCAACTGTCTGAAGGTCACAGAGAATGAACTGTCACTAGAAGACAGATATTCTATCCAGTTTCTTCAAGTTATTTCCTGTTTATTCTGATGTTATATAGTTCCTTCAATTCTTACAAGTACAGGACATTCTATTTGAGATAGATGCAAGTATTTAACACAAACATTGAATCTTCACTCTCTCATTCTTTTTCAACTTCACCTATTTCCTGTTCTTTTTGAGGTGCTAGAGCCCTGAGTAATACCTTGAACTCCTGTGCTTTCTCTCCAGTCAACTTTCAGGTCTTCAACCTAGTCTCTGTTGACTAATTACAGCCTTTTCTGATTGCTGCTTGCAGCTGATTGTGGTAACCACTGGTTTATGTCGTGAGACGACTGTTTTAGTGGGGGTGCCTTAGCAATCACTGATTCTACCCCACTGTCCTTTACTTATTTATTTTATTTATTTATTTACATTTGTTTACCAGGAGTGTCCACTGGGCTAGTATGATCCCGTTTTCAGTGGAGGCCTGGGGAGAAAAGCTCCACTAGACATGCAAGTACATTCAGTTCATTACAATGTGCATTAACAAAGCAACAGCTACAACAGAGATAAAAATATTTACAAATGAGATGAACAAGTTTAACAGTCAGAACTGGCTCATAACATTGCATAAACCAATTGAAAAGAAGTGAACAATAACTATATACAATGCGTTGACAGAGTGTAGTAAAATAGAGATGTCTAACAAAGACATGGGCAGTGGATAAAGAAGAAAAGAAAGAAGGAAAATAAATAGATGAAGCTATGCGTTACAGATGTAAAAAATGGATAGGGATGTGTGTGAGAGATGACAGTGTGGGAAGGGTCAGGTTATATGAGAGCATTGTCAGTGGGTAGATAGGTGAAGGTGAAGGGCATTTTTGAAGGAGTTAGCATCATTAGTGGATCTGAGTGATGATGGGAGTGAGTTCCAGAGTTTGGCAATGTGGAATGAGTAGAGAGTTTGGCCAGCTGGGAGACTGGGTTTTTGGACGAGCAGTAAGGTCTCTTTTTTTGATCTAAGGGGTCTGTTTGGGAGGTATTGAGTTAGAGTGGAGGAAAGGGATGGACAGTCAACAGGTTTATAGATTATTTTGTGAGCTATAGTGAGTTGTTGGTACATAAGGTATTGTGTGGTAGTTCGAGCCATTTAAGTGTGTGAAGTGAGGAACAATGCTGGGAGGAATAAGTGACATTAGTTGCAAATCTGGCGATTGTATTGTAGGTTTCCATTTTGGCTTTTAGGTAGATTGGAATGTTAGTGAGAAAAGGGGAACCATATAGTAAGGATGGTGGTAGGAAGGTAGAGGTGAGGGTTTGTTTAGTAGTGGGGTTAAGGAAGTGTTTGTGTCTATAGAGGGTGGCAAGTTTTTGGTGTTTTTTTCTGATGTTGTTGTGAATGTGTTGGGCAGAGGTTAAGCTGTCATCTATGGTAACACCTAGCAATTTTGTATATGAGACATGAGACAACTTCTATAGCAGTCTTGTTTTTTTAGTGAGTAGATTTTAAAGTCTGGATTGTTTATTATGGTGGTTTTCTTAGGAGTGAAAAGAAGAAGTTTTGTTTTGTTGGGATTGAGTGCAACATGATTGTTAGTCATTCAGTTTTCAATGGAGGAGAATGCTTGCTGTGTGTGTGTGTGTGTGTGTAGTTCAGGTATGGTATTGGCAGTACAAATTACTGTTGAGTCGTCTGCATATTGAATAACAGAATTGTTGGTAACACAGGAGTGGAAGTCGTTAATAAAAATGCTAAAGAAAAGAGGTCCTAATATGGACCCTTGAGGGACCCCTGTAGGAGTATATAGGAATGGTGAGAGGGAGTCTAGCCATCTAGTGGATTGTTTTCTTTTGGATAGGTAGTTGGAAAACAAGAGTAGGGTTGGTTGGGACATACCCAGAGTGGAAAGCTTAGAGAGAAGAAGGGAGTGGGAGATGATATCGAAAGCCTTAGACAGGTCAAGGAAAAGGGAGGAAACAAGTTTTCCTTCATTACAAGCTTAGTTAACTGTATTCATGAATGATAAGAGAGCAGTGGTCGTACTGTGGGCAGGGTGGAAGCCATGTTGACAGGGAGAGAGAAGATTGTTATTTATTATGTGTTGCTGGAGCTGGGTGTGTATGCATTTTTCTAACATTTTTGAGATGGGGACAGTATAGCAATAGGATGGAAGTTGGAGATATCTGTCCAATTGCAACCTTTATATAGGGGGAGAATATATGCCTTCTTCCAGATGGTGGGTATGTAGGATTCCTGTACTGATCTGTTTAAGAGTGTGCTAATGGGGTAGGAGGTAGCCCTAGCTGACATTTTAAGGTATTCTGGGGATAAGTTGTCAGGGGTGCAACTACCTGACTTTAGTTTAAGCAGTTTGGTTATGATAAATGTGGGGATGAAGGAGAGAGAGAAAGTAGTAGAGGGAGGGTTAGCAGGATGGATGTGATCAGAGAAGTGGATAGCATGAGGAGGTGGTGGTGGGAAGGAGGCAGTAAGTTTTGCTATGGTGTCTATGAAGTACGAGTTGAAGGCTGTAGCAATTTCTAAAGGTGTTTTATCAGGATGTGGACAGGGTTGCTTTTTGTGCCAGGGTTTGTTCCAAAATCACTTTGGGTTTTGTTTGAAGTTATGCTGTAGTTCAATATAATGATTTTTTTTTATTGTTATTAATAGCTAGACACTTTACTTGGTTATGAAGCTGCCTGTACTGTTGGAGGTCAGAAGGGTTTTTAGTTCTTTGCCATTTTTTCCAGGTTTTGTCCCTAATGAACATGACCTGTCTGGTGCTTTTAGAAAGCTAGATGATGTGTTTGGGTTTTATTCTTTTGCGATGGAGAGGAGCATGGCAGTTTAGAAATTTTAGGAAGGTTGAATTGAAAAATTCAACTGCATCGTCTAGTGGAATGGTCTTTAGTACATTCCAATTGATAGACATTAGGTGGTCATTGAAAGTAGTTGAGGTAAAGTGAGTGAGGGTTCTAATTATTATGTAATGGTGTTGGTTGGGTAATAGGGAGGTTTTGCGTATGGCGTAGGCAGGCTGGTGGTTACTGATATTGCAGGGAAGGGTGCCTGTTTTGGAGAATTTGTTAGGGTCAGAAACTAGGATCCAGACTATGATTGAGATGCCATTATTGTTTTTAACTGGTCTAGTTATATCTGTGATTAATTGGGTAAAGTTGTAGAGGTTGATACTGGGGCTGAGGAGAGAGCAGATTGATCAAGCCAGTTAATATTTACATCGCCTATATAATTGTTTCATTATTAATTTTTGTAGATATCCAGGCTAAGATTTCTTCAAAAAGGGGAATATTATTGCGTGCGGCAGGTATATTGTTGTTATACATATGCTTTTGGAATCATTAAGTTTTAGAAAGGTGATTAGTATTTCAGTGTTAGCGAATTGTGAAATAGGAGATGAGTAGGGAGTAATAGAGTGGGTATGTGGGAAGAGGAGGGCAACGCCACCTCCTTTTTTGCGGAGTCTGTCTGCTCTTAGGCAGGAATACCCAGGTGGAAGCAATTCAGAGTCCTTAATATATGGTTTTAGCCAGATTTCAGTAGTGGAAAGTAAATCTGGTTTGGTTAGGGATATCCAAGCATGGAATTCAGGAATTTTGTTCCTGATACTTTGGAGGTTGATAGTGGTGATGTTCAATGATCTGTAAGAATTGGTATAATTGGGGGTAGAAGGACTGGGTCCAGGGTTAGGGTAAATGTCTCCACAGAGTGAGAGAATTAATTTAAGGAGAGAGGGTATAAAAGATAATCGTTTCCATGCAGCAATAGGCTGAGTTTTGATTGGTTGTGGCTTAAGGGTGGAATGTTTATAAGGACAAATTTTAGGTTTTGAGAGAAGGAGTGGGTTGGGATGAAAACGGCTAGAAGATATGTCAGAATAGGAGTGTAAAGTGGAGGGATATATGTCAGTGGCTGGTGAAGCCTTGGAGGATAGATGAGGAGTGTGAACAGATGTTAGCTTTATTAATATAAGTAGTAAGAGAGAGAGTGTGAGATGAAGTGGGAAGGTGGGGAAAAGAGACATTGTATGAACACTGCTAAGTGTTGTATAGGAGGAGAGGAAGTCTACCTGAGTTGCATGTTGGCCACTTTTGTATGTGATTTTGTGACTGCCTGTCTTGCTGAGCCATGTGTTGGTGACAATCAAACCATTTTCCAAACAGAAGTCTAGAAAGGCCTGTCCTTCTTTATTCCTTTTGCCCCACCCATGTGGACACAGGAAGTCCTCATATCCTGTTCTGTCTGCCCCAATATGTGCAGTTTGGACACATATTATCATCACTAATTCATGTTGTCCTGCTTTATCTAGCAGGTCCTGCAGCTGTTGCCTGTATACCCTCTTTTCCTTACTATTACAAACCTGCTGTGGGGCATAGGCTGAGATTATGAGTACTTCCCTATCAATACACCAAAGCCTGACTGCCATAAGTCTGTCACTAATTCTTATGATTTCCCTCACTGTTTTCTGAAGCCTCTGTCTCACCAACATTCCCACACCATTTCTAGCCTGTCCTCCTCCTGAGTAGTAGACTCTGGATCCCAAACCAAGTTGCATTGCTGTGCTGCCCTTCCATCTTGCCTCCTGGATACATAGGATGTCCAGCGTCCTCCTTACCATCATGCTAGTCAATTCCAAGTTCTGTCCTTTCAGTGAACCTACACTGAGTGCATCAATTCTTAGTTCATGTTTGGCAGGTTGATTGGTTTTACACCACGCTTTTGCTCAACAGACCTATCCCAGGTAACCTAAGCTGGGCAACTGGACACCAGGCAACCAGTAGCGTCTTGACTCAGGGTTGCAGGGCTTTACGGCAGGTATACACTGGCCAATCGAGGCAAATGCATCTCTCCCACTATTTGCATGGGTACTTGGCCTAGATCAGAGTAGGCTGGGTCCTCAAGCTACTTATACTTATCACCAGCAAATACCCATTGGCTGAAATTAATCAACACAAGCAGATCACCTAGAGTCAATATGCACATATGACATTTAGTATCTGGCATATGTGAAAGACCACACAGGGCTAACATTTTTCTCTGTGCTCTGGCCTGCAGAGTGGACATGACCACTTGAGGTGCTGCTCTCAGCAGGACTCCCATGTAAGTTCAGCAAGAAGACAATCATCTTCTGCCATTTGTTACAAAGGACTATGGGGAGTGCTTGTTGGGTCAGTATGATGGCCCCTTCTATAAGGCCAATGTTGGACACCAGGCTGTCAGGGTAGTGAGTGTGGTCACTGACATCACCCATTCTGGTAAGCAGTGCACCACCCTGACTTGCTCCAGCAGTGGGAGACAGAGGTTAGGGAGAGGGAGAGCCTCATTCTCTAAATGGTTTGGCACTCTACATTCTGTTTGTCACCTATTTAATTGCCTTCTGTTCTCAGGTATATGTAGGATTGGTTGCTGCTGTCTGCTTTGTGTTTTACAGAGACAGACGAGATAAAACTGAATTGGTTGGCCTGTCTAAGAAGGAATGACTGGTTCTCCACGTGGTAGAGTAAGTACTGTTTATAGCTGTCTGTGAGGCAATATTTGAATAAATTGTAACACTTGTGTACTAGTCAATTGAATTTATTCATTTTTTTCTCTTTCTACAGGGTCTGATATGGTGGAGGCTGAGGTGAAGCAGAGGTCATTGAACCTTCTACTAGGTCACCAACAGTTACCATGACTGCCTGTCTTCAAGTTAATGAAGGACACTCTGTGGAAGATGACCTGGAGGGATCACTTGTGGCTTTCATGACCAGTATGCAGGACAGGATGGTAACGTCTTCTCAGAGAGTGGTCTGGAGGGGTTCCCCTTTGGTCATCCAATGGAAGAAGTGGTGTCTGGTGATGATTGGAGTTAAATGGCAGCTGAATGCCTGTACTGGCACCCTGAAACATTCCTTTGTGTGACTAATAGAGTCACACAGCTGTTTGGCTCCATCCATCAGGCCATCGGGGACAGAAGTGTAGGTGGATAATATATGGGGTACCCCTTTGGGCCAGCCAGGCAGCCCCAACATACTCCACCTTATCCCCCATCTTGGTGTTCCTCTTACTTGTGTGTTACACCCCTTATCCTGCCTGCAGTTGAATCTTCCCCATCATCAGTTTTCCACCCACTGTCAGTGTGCATCTCTTCACTGCCACCCACCTGTTATGTAAATACCTCCAGTCTCAATCTCTGTCTGTATGTTATATTTGTTTGCCTGCCTCTGTTTCCTTTCCTATGCCCCCCTTCCTCCCTGCATATGCTTCTTGTTGCCTTTATTCCATCACTTCTTACAAATATGAAAAATGAGAAATGAGCACCTGTCCCACATCCTTCGTCCCTACCTATCTTCCTTTTATGTAATTATTCCATGTGATCTTCTGCTTGCTCTTTGCTGTTTCAGACTTTCTTATCACCCCCTTTCCTCTCCATGTATATATGACATGACTTGGCACGTTGCTGTGGTGGTCTCGTATGGGCTGCTGTTAGTGCCCATGTCACACCTATGAAGCACTTTATTGCAAGGGTCAAAGCACATAATCTTGGGTATGCCACCTCAATATGGCTTATACTTTGGTCACATGCTCAGCCACAGCATGACCACTCCAGCAGTGCAATTACTGCTGCCACAGTCATGATGATTTACTCTGCAGTCCTTTCACTGGCATGATAGTACAATGCCAGACCTCAAGCATAAAGAACTGTACGTGTGTATAAAAGTTTTGTAACTTAACTGATTTTCCATTCTGATGAAGTTCCAGTAAAGGACAAAAGCACTTAATATATATTTGTTTTTGTTTTAATTGGTTCACCAAATAAAATAGTTGCTGCTCATGACATTCTGCCTTGGATTTATCTTGGTTTTGGAGCCCTTTGGAGTTTGTGTTTTACCACTTACTGTACTGTAACAGGCTGAGGAGTGCTGATTCATCACTGTGACAGCAGAAATTCCCTAAGGCTCCAAGAGTAGAATAAGTTTTTTTACATTTATTTCATTGAATTGCACTTCTTAACTCTTATAGTTGTGCTATACAGCTAATCCACTACATTTTGCACTGTTATAAAGCTTTTTTACTGTTTCACTGCATTTTTGTTCTGTTTTGTACTGTTTTAACTGTATTTTCATTGCTAAATAGTGTTTCATTTCTGTAATTGCATTTTTATTGTATTACTTAACTGTAAACAGTTTTTTTCACACTGAGCTGTATTTTCTGTTTGTGAGTGCTCTATCGTGCATTTTCTGTGAGGTTTTTGTGTTCTAGTCAGGTAGCATAGTCTGGATAGAGGCCTGCTGTATCCAGGCTTGATTGTTTTGCTTGCTGAGTTTCCTGTGTTTCTGGCAGCCATCTTATGCTGGTAGGGGGCTTGTCTTCTCTGTTAGTGAAAGTAACAGGGCTGCCTAACCTTCTCTAGCACGAGTGATTGAAAGCGCAGGGGCTAGCAGGATTGGGTAGTAATTCAAGCTTCTAGATTATTCCATCTTTTTCCATATTTCCACACATCCAGCTAGACTTCAGAGCTCTCCATTCACTGATGTCGCCTGCCCCCTTCCTTATTGCAATGACCCAAATTTGCATGACAGATGAAGAGAGCTTTTCAAATTATCTTGAGTTTTGCTGCAACTCTGCACATGCCTGTTGCAGAAATTCAATAGCTTTGTCTGCCCCCCCCAAAAAAAATTGTCCAAGAACTCCAGTTCCTAGTGCCCCATTTAGGAACTCTTAACTGTCAAAAATCCCATTTCAAGGTAAACTCCCAGATCTCTGCAAATTTCTGGAGGATTACCCATAGAAGCAGTGAAGCTGCCATCCATTCCTAGCGGAGGTTAACTAAGATGGGAGACCCTCATGTAGTCATCTACGACTGGAAACTGTGTAAGGAGCATTGACACAAAGATTTTGGGGAGAGAGCCCCCCCCCAATAAAAAACACTCCAAAGGATCAGAAGGCCAATCGTTTTCATTCTTTCATTCAGCTGGTAGCAGATATGTCAGTACCTTTTTGCACTATGTAGGTTCCACAGAGGTGGTGTTTTCCTTTGCAGGATTTTAAAAGGCTTAATGGTGACAGAAATTGCAACAGGCCTCTTTAGATTACCAGCTTTCCTTTTTCCTTTAAAGGAAAGGATTGGGGTCACTGTCCCCAGAAGCAGAACAGACCAGATCTATGTGGCATAGAAGATTCAAAATGTATCACTCAGATGTATTCCCTTTCAAATGACATGGACAATGAGAAAGTATTTTCCTTTGGCTCAGTCTGACCCTTCATTTCCTGAGACAACTTTTAAATGGTGAATCTTGGAAAAGAGTCAAAGGCAAAATGATACCCAGAACTGACTGGCTTGGATACAGTAAAACCTTATGCTGTACCTTAAATATATACACTTCTGTGTTTTTTTATCAAGGTATGCAAACTACTGCAGAAACTTCTCTGCACAATGAAGCTAGGCAGGTTTCCCAGTACCTTTTGGCCCATGCAAATCTGTCTGTAGTTTATTGATGGTGACCAGAAGTTCTAGATTAGCTCCATGTAACAATTCTTCTACAAATAAGTGAGTATTGTGCTGGGGAAGATGTAAATATCTGCTACTATTACTCTTTGGAGAGACTGTGACAACTTTAAAAGCTTGTTCTAAATCCAATTTGGCCCAGACACCACATGGTAAGCTGGCATGTTAACCGTGGTCAGTGCAGTAGATGAAATTGAAAACACCTGCTGCAGGATGTATTAAGAAATGAGACTGAAAAATCCACAAATCCCAGAGGATGTGAAATGGCAGCTACTTAATGCATTCTTGGACAAGGCTTTTGTTGGGACGTCCCTAATGACAAGTCTTTGAAACTAGAGGAAATGACTCTTGTACCACCATCAGGCCAGAGGTCTGCATGATAAGCAGAACAGACTCTTTGAAAAACAGGTCTTAGCATGGAAAGAGAAGTTAGGGAGGCTGATTAGTCGACTGCCATTACATCTCTTTTCAAAGGCAATTGCATGCAGATTACCATTATCTCAGACAAATGGGTCCTAGCTATCTTCATCAGGATGCAGAATGGAATGAAACCTTCCTCTTGTGACTTCATTTTCAGTACCAGTGAACTGGACTGTTAGCCTTGTTCTGTATCAGCAGGCTATCTAGCAGAGAAATCAAGAGATCCTTTTGAAAGAGCAGGGAAAGGTGTTCCCATCCGGACTTGAGATGGGCAATGGAGGCCCATACTGGAGTTATCACAACTATATATCTCAAGCTGAAGTTTAGAATGTTTCTGACCTCCACCCCCAACCCCCAACCAAAATAGTTTTGAAAGCTTGCAGTGCACCTTCAGTGTCTGTGTTTTGAGACTTCACATAACATTTATTTGAACTGTAACAGGACTTTGCCTCTAGAATATAAATAGTACCACATGGCAGACTTGTTAGGTATATACTTAACTCTTTATAGTTGTAGCATCATTGGGTTCTGAGTCTTAAAACTTACTATGACTTAAGGATTTTAAATTTTGCAATGCATTATGAGCAAATTAAACATATCTCAGTCATCACTTGGGTATATATCTGTTAAAATGTGAACTTCCATGTGTGTCTAAGCAGTTTGATCTCTGGCTGATATTACAGGAGAGATAAATTGACAATATATGACTAGCATTTTAATCGCTTTAGCTTCATTAGAGAACATCAGTGCAGATGTCAACTATGTAAGCCTTTAATTTTGCAGCATTAGATAGCTATAGGTGTCTTCACATATCTTTATGAAAAACACTTGGATGAGTCTAGTTTAACAAGATGCAGTTGTGGGAGTTCTGTAGCTCAAAGGGCATCTACTTGAATCTACCTATTGAATGTGGAATATTTAAACTTCATAGCAAGGGAACTCCCCTTCCAGGGTTTGGCTTTGTTTCCAGTATGTTTGTAAAATGCATTGCCCACGTAGTGACATCCTTGAGGACCAGGAGTGATTTTGCATTGAAGCCATAGCTGGTTGACTGTTTTCTGTGAACTTAGGAGGAACTGCTAGGGGTGCAAACCAATACACACATATTGCTTCTACATCTTTCAGAGTTCAGTCTGATACAAAGGGCTATGTAGATGTTTCTCATGGCCAAACTGGACACTAGGTAGTCTTACCACCTGAATTTTTCTGGAATACATTTTTCATGAGATTCTGATCCGAAACCTTGCAGAGGTCAATTCCTCGTTGGTCAGATCCGACCACAAGCTATTCACCCTAGACATCTACATCCCACCCCCACCCCCCATTAGGGAAACCACAGTAAAAATGTTCTCCAAAGCCAACTTCATGCTTCTTAAGACAGAAGTGGCAAACTTCATGACACCCATGCAGACAGACAATGGAGGTACGACTGCTGAATCCTACATAAATGCACTTTATAAGCACTTACACAAGAGCATGGATCGTGCTATCCCTAACAGAAACAAGATGCTATCCCCCAAAAAAAGGAAGCCAATCTGGTGGTCTCCTGCCACAAGCAAACTCTACAACAGAAGAAAGAAACTGTTCCAAAAAAGAGTAAAATCCTATGACTGGAGGAACTCCCTGGTCAGCCTCAGTAAGAAGCTGAGATCCCTCATAAAATCCTCCAAAGCTAGTTACGAAAACAAAATCACCACTGATTCTAAAGACAAACACATAGCATTCTATAGCTATGTCAAGAGTCTCAATGGCAACACTCAGATCTGCTCCGAGTTACAGCACAATGGCACTAAATATACAGAACCAACTGATATTGCCAACATCCTGGCAGATAGGTTCAGTGCTAACTTTACCCCCCTCTCACCCCCTAAAGGTCCCATCTCTATATGGGAAGAATGCAAAGTTCCTGCAATCACGGCTGCACAGGTAAAACCCACACTCTCCAAAGCCAAGAACACAACATCCCAGGCTGCGTTCTACACGAACTACAGAATGAACTGGCACCCCAGCTAAGCACCATGTCCAATGATAGCCTCACCTCAGGCTTTGTGCCCACTGAATGACGCACAGCGACCGTTATCCCACTCCACAAAGGGGGAGCCACCACAGACCCTGGGAACTACCGCCCCATTAGCCTAACGAGCCTGGCCTGCAAGGCCATGGAACGTATTATCGTGGAACTTATAAACAAAGACATTGGTAATCTCCAAACTCTGGACCCTACCCAATTTGGGTTTATAAAAGGCAGATCATGTCACCTAAACCTGACAGACTTCTTTGAAGCAGTCACCAAAGCTGTAGAAGAGGGTAAGGTGGTTCACACAGCCTATCTAGATCTTGCCAATGCCTTTGACACCATCCACCACTCTGGAATTATAGATAAACTCACTAAACTAGATATAAATCCCTATGTCACAAGATGGGTTGCCAATTGGCTCACTGACAGAACCCACACTGTGAAAGTAGCAGACTCCAAATCCGACTTCAGACCAGTGATAAGTGGAGTACCACAGGGTTCAGTCCTGGGTCCTCTCCTGTTTGGTATCTACTTTTCTGAAGTACAGACTAACACAGAAGGTCTTTGGCTCGCACATGACTGAAACTAGGAACCATAATCGAAACCCCTAATGTTGTGGACATCCTACAAAAGGGCCTCACTGAGACAGATGCCTGGTGTCAAAGCCATGTCCTCAAGCTCAGTGCCAAAAAGTGCATTGTCATCCCCTTTGGTAAAAACTCTGTACCCATGAGCTACCACATAGGTGGTAGTCTACTTAACACCAAAAGTGTGATAAGAGACCTTGGGACACAGGTGGACAGTAGTCTCTCCTTTGATAATCACATTGCCACAGTAGTCAGGAAATCCTTCTGCGTGACACACCTCATCACAAAAGGTTTCTCATCCAGGAAAAAAGAGGTCATTGTTCCCCTCTACTCGTCACTCATTAGACCCATTATAGAGTACAACACCCCTTTTGGTATGTACCTCACAAGACATCTGCAACAACAGGAAAGGCTACAGAAATACTTCACAAAGAGGATTACCGGCATCAAACAGATGCCCTGCGCAGACTGTCTCAAGAAACTCCAGCTTTACTCCATTGCATAGCGCCTACTCAGAGGTGTTCTCTGCCTAATATACAAAGCTATGTCAAACCCAGAGCTGTTGGACATGCTCCACTTAAAGAAATCCCAATCCCTCCAGGCTGCACGCTCTAGGGACCTAAACCTTGTCACCACAATAAACCGAACATGCTGGAGGGATAGATTCCTGTCCCAGAGACTTCCCATACTCTGGAACAAACTACCTATCTATATCAAACAAAGCTCATCATTCGCACTCTTTAAGAAAAATCTTGATGATTGGATGGGAAATAGGAAATTCACCCCGAGGATCACCTCTGTGGCTCTGCTCGACAGGGGAACAGGAAAATAATTTTCTTGCGTGGCGAAAGCCAGGGTATCTTTTTGGCTAGGCTTATATAGGCCTATAGGACCAATAGCCTAGTACCTACCTATGAACCTATGGTTGCTATTTGTGTTAGGCTATATAAGAGAATTTGCCGAGGCTCTCCAAGTCATTGTTGAACTGCCTTTAGTACCACACCACACAGACCTAGACTGTAGATGCTTGTGATATAGCTGGGGTACACCTCCATCCTCAAGGTTTGGATGTGTACCACCATAGAGAAGAATTGGCAAATATTAGCTGTGATACTGGAAGGCTTTTAAGTAGCTCCGGAAATGAGGAAGCTTGCACATGTGGAACACAAATGGCGAGGAATGTCTACACATCTCATCTATAAAGCTTAATCTTATAAGGCTAGGGTATTGCTTAACTGTTTAACACTAAACATAGGGCTACATACACCTTCTCAAAACATGACAGCATGGCAATAGTACATCCTGCAGCCATGCAAGGCATAGATGTCAATTTCCACAAGTTAACTATAAAAATGTTGTCCTGCCTCTGAAAATAATCACTTAAGTGTGTAATTTCACACTAGAAAGTAAGGTAGATAATGCCTACTTACAAAGGGCAATCTTCATATATACCCCTCATTGAGTATCTCCTTGCAGAAGGTAAGACTCAGTACAATTCTCTCCAAGGCAACACTCTTCATAGCAAAGCTTTTGAAGGAACCTCCTTGCAATCTACCTCAGGAGGTAGACATATAGACTCTGAATTCAGGAGCCCTGCTGGAACCCTGATACATAACATGTGTTTGAACTGCAAGAGAACAGCTTTCTCTGGAATGTAAGTGTTACTACATGGCAAATTTGTGTGATATATGTTTAACCCTTTATAGTGATAACATCATTGCCAGGATCTGAGTATCTCCATACCTTTTTCCAAGGACATGTTTAAAGTTATGAGGCAGAACAAGGAGGCTGTCAGCTGTTACTGGCAAAATGAAGGCGGTTCTCAACTTTGAAATAAACAGCTACCAGTGGAAACACTGCAGAATTTGGTTTTAGGATTATCTTGTGAGGCAAATCATGCTGCAGCAGTAGCTTGCATCACAAGTCTTCCTCCCTGCCTGGTTCCATGCCTCTAAGGGCTGAAACTATGACTGTGCCCCTAATGACCTCTGCTAAACAATCAGCGTGGATGCTGAAGGGACTAGGTGGGGGTGGATGCAAGTGAGTGTCTGGTAGCTCATTCATCCTGGGAGAGGCTGCTTAAGCTTTCTGCAGTAGCAGCACTAAGCCTGACACTGCTTGAATGGGAGGTTTCAAATACCAAAGCATTTGCAAGGCCACTACATGGCCTCCATTCAGTGTTACAGGCTCCACATCCAATTCTGGAGTATGGGCAAGTCTTGTCTTTTCCGTCCTGCTGGCTTTCCTTTTACCTTCCTCCTGGGGCAAATTTGTCATCCTGCTGGGTCTCATTTTCCCTACCTCCTGGAGCAAACCATTTTGGCAGGAGGATTGCTTCAGTAGCAATGATCCCAATAAGGTGAATGCCATACAGTTGTGTAAGTAATCACACCATAACAATAGATTTTAGGATCACTTTTGCATTTTAAGCTAGCATCCCCTCATAAGGTGTCTAACTGCTTCTCACTTTTAAAAAAGTGATTCTTTTGTGCTCATGTTCTCATGTGCTTGCCCCTTAAAGATGGAGTGGGGTCCTTCCTCAGTTAAAACTAAAGTTGTGGGCTGACAATTAACTGCTGTTAACATCCTCTCAACGCATGTGATTTAATACTACAGCAACTGTGATCCTGGGCTAAAATCTTATGACAAGTATACCATGCTTTTGTGTGGGGTTTAGTTTGGTACTCTGCACTACCTACAATACTCACAAGCTTCTGACTGCAGAAAAAAACTAGCAGACCCTTTTGCACACCATTGCAATCTACTGAATAAACTCAGTTTGCTACCTATCATAGAAAGATCAGCCTTCCTCCTAGCAACACTAATGCTCAAATCTTTAAATGAAGATTCCTACCCTCCTTTGAAGATAATTGCTACTTGAACATTCATTGTCCTTAAAGAAATGGTCAAGAAAATGTTTAATTGAATATGCCTTCTTTAAAACTGTGATGGGGGACTATGCATTTCAATTTGGGCTCCTGCCTTTTAGAACAACCTAGCAGCTGAGAACTTCTATGATTCTACAAGGATTTGTTATGCCTTACTGAACATCTCCATAAAGAAAGTGCATGCAAGTGCTATGGGAATAACCACCAGGCTTGAGAGTTAATGTGCTATGTACAGTTTGTTAATATTTGCAGTATCCTTACTCTTTGTCAGTGCAATTGCACCATCTAAATTAAGATGTTTGTTCTGTTCAATTCTACTTAACTAAGCCTGTACTTGAGTTGTACAACCTTTTTTAATATGAAGTTTAAACAAGTGTAGAACTGTTAGTGACAATAACATTTCTGTTTTGTTCATGGGCTCTGTCTGTGACAGAAAAAGGGCTTTTTACTAGCTCACTCACCTGGTTAACAAATGGCAAATAAATTACTTTGGTTTCTTGTCTTAACCAAAGACCAACTACTTGATTTGCTTCTGTTAAATTATCTACTGGTGTGTTTAGCTTTGTCCTTTTGGGCTTGGATGTCTTAGAAGAGCCGGTTCACTTAAATTTTGTCAGCCAGTATGATTTTTTTATGTCCTGGGTTTGCTCTGAAGTCTATATTCTTGGAGGATTTGCTTGGCACTCCTTGGAAGTGCCCAAAAGGCATCTTCACTGGGAGCCTAAATGACCCTAACTTAAGCTGGAAGTGTACCATACTTTTTCCCAAATCCTGCTGGATTGCTAGGCTTCTTACTCCCCTCCTGGAGAGAGCAAGCCCAGGAACCCCACAAAATAACCTTGTTTCCTAGTTGTCTTCATAACCTTACTTCAGTCACTCCCCATGGCTCATGACCAGGGGGCAGAATGAATATGTAGAATACCTGGTAAAGTGGAGGGTGATAGTCACTTCAACACTTCAGCACAATGACTGCAGTAAAGCCACTGCTGCATCCATCCACTGGTCAGCCTTACAGTGACACTGTACTTGTCATGAGCCAAGATAACTGAAAATCTTTTTGAGGTGGTGGCATCTGCTCAACTGTAGAGGTCAGAGTGGGAGATACTTGATCACTGTTAAGCTCTTCATTCTCTTTTGTGTGTGCTGAGCTGCCCTGGGAATAAACCTCATTTCTATGGCTCCAGTATGCAATGCCAGTGATTCATTGGCTTTATCTCTGGGACTTGAGTACCTAGTGCCTGGAAACCAAGTGTCTATTCCATAGCCCCTACTCACACAGTGCAGCAATTGAAAAAAGAAGTGCACTGGTAGTACACCACAAAGATATATGGCAAATGATTAAAATTCATCTGTCAGTTGTGTTGAATGGTATCTAGGTCTAATGCTACTCTCTTGTGAAAATGGACATTCTGCTTTGGAGACTGTCCAAATCTCATGACCTAGGTTGTTAATGAGAGAGACAGAATAACAAGTACATTGAAGAGCTTTGTCTGGTAATGCTGTTCTTGCTTCACTGCCAACAGTATGACAGTGCATATTTTAGTACTGCTATCACTGAAATCTATCCACTAGTAAAGTCTCTTGATCCACATACATAGAGACTCACAACAACTATGAAATTGCTTGTGCTGACTTTCTTCCCAATGTTTTTTATACATGTTGTATGTCTGTGCACCCTGAATATTGTTTACTGGTGGCTTTGGGAACATCTTTAAAAGGCAAAGATACCACCCTATCACCAGATAAGATGATTCCTGAACACTGATTCTGTAAACACAAATCTCCAAATGGGAAGATAGGTATTAAACATTGTCATGACCCTTCAACAGTATGACACTCAGGATCCCATACACTATGAACCTTAACACAGATTACCTGTGGGCGACCGCCATCATCCTCCTCCACAGATTGCCTGGGGCTGCCCTGCTCCTTCACCTCCACCAATCACCTTGAGGCTGCCCTCCTCCTCCTCTTCCACTGATCACCTCAGGCTGCCATCCTCCTTCTCCTCCACAGATTGCTTGAGGACTGCCCTACTCCACCTTCACAAATCACCTCAGGGATACCCTCCTCCTTCATCTCCTCCTCCACAGACTGCATTTGCACTGCCCTCTTCCTCCTACTTTTCTTCCACAGATTTCCTCAGGGCTGCCCTTCTCCTCCTCCACAGATTGCCACAGGGATGCCCTCCTCCTTCTCTGCTTATCACCTTAGGGCCACCCTCCTCCTACTACTACTCCACAAATCAACGCAGGGCTGCCCTCCTCCTCCTCCACTGATCACTTTGGAGCTGCCCTCAGATTGTCTGGAGGTTGTCCTCCTCCTCCACCTCCACAGATCACCTCTAATTGCCTCAGGGCTGTCCTCCTTCTTCTTCTCCTCCTCCTCCTCTGATCACCTCTGGGCTGCTCTCTTCCTCCTCCACTGATCGCCTCTGGGCCGCCCTACTCCTCCTACATTGATCACCTCAGGGCTGCACTCATCCTCCTCCTCCTCTTCCACTGACTGCCTAGGGGCTGCCCTCCTCCTCCTCCACCTCAGGGATGCCGTGGGCTGTCTCCTCATCCTCCTCCACTTATCGACTTGGGGCTGCCCTCCTCCTCCTCCACTGATCAACTCAGGGATGCCCTCTTCCTCCTACTCCACTGATCACCTTAGAGCTACCCTCCTCCTTCTCCTCCACTGATCGCCTCAGGGCTGCCCTACTCCTCCTCCTCCTCTTCTTCCTCCTACTCCTCCTCCTCCTCCTCCAATGATCACCTTGGGCTGCGCTCCTCTTCCTCCTCCACTGATCACATCAGGGCTGCCCTCCTCCTTCTCCACCGATTGCCATGGGGCTGCCCTCCAACTCCTTCTCCTCCACTGATCACCTCAGAGATGCCCTCCTCTTCTTCCTGCACCTCCACTGTTCACATTTGGGCTCCCCTTTGCCTCTTTCTCCTCCCCCTCCTCCACTGAGTGCTTTAGAGCTGCCCTCTGCCTCCCCCTTTTTCTCCTCCACTGATCGCCTTGGGGCTGCCCTATGCCTCGGCCTCCTCCTCCCCCTCCTCCACTGATTGCCTCGGGGCTCCCCTCTGCCTCCTCCTCCACTGATTGCCTCAGTGCTGCCCTCCTTCTCCTCCTCCATTGATTGCCTCAGGGCTGCCCTCCTCCTTCTCCTCCTCCTCAGATTGCCTTAGGGCTGCCCTCCTCCACTGATTGCCTCAGGGTTGCCCTCCTCCACTAATTGCCTTGGGGCTGCCCTCCTCCTACTCCTCCACTGATTGCATTGGGGTTGCCCTCCTCCTCCTCCTCCTCCTCCACCGATTGCCTCAGGGTTGCCCTCCTCCTCCTCCACTGATTGCCTTGGGGCTGACCTTCTCCTCCTCCTCCTCCACTAATAAACTCAGGGCTGACCTCCTCTGCCTCTTCCTTCTCCTCCACTGATTACCTTGGGGCTACCTTCTGCCTCCTCCTACACTGATACCCTCAGGGCTGCCCTTCTCCTCCTACTACTACTACTAATGTTCCCCTGATCACTCAGGGCTGCCCTCCTCTCCTACTCCTCCACTGATTGCCTCGGGGCTGCCCTCCTCCACCATTGATCGCCTTGGGGCTGCCATCCTCCTTCTCCTCCTCTTCCACTGATCACCTTGGAGCTGCCCTCCTCCTCCTTGAATTAGACAGGTATCACAGGATTACTTCACATAATCATAGTCTGATGAATGGTTGAAGCCCTCATCCAGTGACTGTGAAGTTAATGAAAAATAGTGATGAGTGTATACTTTCAGCAGCTTCTCAGAAAAGGAGGATCCTTTTAGATGGTGCTTCCATTTCAATTTTTGGAGGCCCAACTAGTGACATTCGGCGCAGCAGTGCTTCATTGCTGATATTTGTCAAAGATTATGGAAAAAACATGTTAAAGCTACTTTCCCATACCCTGCTAAGTATTGTGTGGAAATCTGCCCCATTAATATTTGAAATGGCCACAGAAGTCGGGGAATTTTCTGCTTTAGGAATGATATAACTGCACTGAACTTCTGTGTGTCTCTGCAAAGGTTCACCTACTCTTGCTTTAGACTTTATTTATTTTGTTTTTGCACATTTTCTTCCTTTTTTCTTAGCACAGATTATGTTTATGAGGTTTTCTCTTTACTGTAGGATGCTGGATCCCCTGTTCAGTAAAGTGTGCGTGTATATATATATATATATAAGTAGATATAATTTTTTTCTATGGTATGTAATGTTAAGATCATAAGTTTAAATATAAGTGGTACTCATTCCTTTTCAAAGTTAAATCTAGAGTTGATGTATTTACAATATAATAGTGCTGGCATTATTTTACTTCAAAAGACCCAAACTGATGAGTCACAGTGTGCTTCATCCAGTTATACTTTTTAATTAAATAGTTTATAATACTTTTGGATAATTCAGCAGGTGATAGTTATAAAGAATTCATGTAAAGTGCAGCCAGTTTTGATGGTACATTATGGATTAAAACATAACATTTAAGGTATGTTATTGAACATAATTAGATATACTTTACTATTACATCTGTCTATGATTCATTTGCATAAGTTTTTTAGACAAGATAAGTATCACATTAAATTTATTGAATAATATCTCTGTCATCATTGGAGGTGATGGGAATGTGACAATGGATCCATACATAGCTCATAGCCTCCAATTAAAAGTACAACCCATAATGAGCACAATAAAGTATGTAAGTTAATGGAGAAAGATGGACTCTGTGATATATGGAGATTAATTACATTAGAAAAATGGGACTATACATATATTTTTCATTGTAACAAATTATACACCAGAATTAACTTTTTCCTGTCTTCATTGGATTGAATTATTTCTCTGGCCATAAGGCTATTAATGTTACTTTTAATTTAAATATGACCCAAAGGTTGTGCGCTATCAGAAGTGCAATAGTGGTTTATCGGCATTTGAATATGTGCCTAGTTCCTTCAATAACTGGGATGCTTTTAAAGTGAACATCTATAGCCATATATTTCCTTAAGGATTCTAATGGGAAGAACTTTAGACTATTATAAGATATTTATAATTTACCATGTGAACACCATCTGCATAAACTTGGTGATTTTATTGTAAGAACTCCCACTAAAATTTTTAATGCATTAGAAATTACATTACAGGATATCATGGACGACATTTCTTCTTTGAAACCTTTTAAGGGTCCAGGGCTTGATAAATGTATATCCAATTTTTTTAAACATTTAATGATGAACTTGCCCCTTGTTCCATCACAATCAATTCCTGTGTGGGCTCTTCTTAAATAAATGCAACAAGTAGACCTAATTTCAATTAGAAAACCCAATAAAGAAGGTAATTGGCTTAATCATTTTCATCTGATATCTGTATTATCAGATAATAGAAAAAAGCAAAACCAATGAACTGATGAAAGAACACACAAGGCTGGTGGTAATCTCCAAAAAGTTTATGTAAGCGCTTTCATTGAACAAGTAATCCAACTTGTTCAAGTAGTCCAACTCAGCTAAAAAATGGAACTCTGTCCATACAAGCATTCAAAACACATCATCCAAAGCCTCCTTTAAAGACCTCATCATGCAACATCTCAAGGAAAGTTGGCAGTGCCATGATTGCTCCCCAGGCTAGTGAAAGCGGATAACACATACATACAAAATCTAGAGCACTTGATAATAGTTTTCAATCTTACTCACAAACACTGGCTAATCTACAATGTATGTACTGTACCTGTGTACTATGTATGTATTCTACCTATGTTCCAAATTTCTGCTGTACACCACAAATCTATTAAGACACAAAAAAAGGCAAAACCAACTACTGAATTATCACTGTAGAGACAGCAACGGTGTCTCTGCTATGCTTAAACAGTACAAGTGAAACGCTTGGTGTTTGATTAAAATAAATCAATTTTTTCCTTGTTCGGGCCGAGTTTCACTTGTACTGTTTAAGCATAGCAGAGACACTGTTGCTGTCTCTACACAAATCTATTAATTACCTTTATTTTTAAAATTAATATTTTTTTCTTTGTTCTCTCCACTGTAACTGTTTATGTGCCGCATACCACTGTAAAAACAAGTCTCCTGTAATTTGTGTATATACTGATCATGTCTAAATAACTAAATGCGTCTGTAATTTTTCTTTGTGGAGCTTTTCTCCCCGGGCCTCTGCTGAAAAAGGGCCTTTTCGGCTCAGACAGACACCCCCGGTTAACAAATGTAAAATAAAAAAATAAATAAATAAATACACTTCTTCAGACACAGGACAACAGTTAAACATTCAATTTAAAATATTCCAAAAGGAAATGACATCAGCAATAATGTCAGCAGGAAATGACATAATCAATAATGACATCATAAACAATCCCATACTTATAAAAAAATAAATATGAATAAAAATATTTGTTTGTATAATACTACTATGAATAAAGCTATAATATTTAACAAGAACAGTTTATACACACCAATTGTAAAATAATGCCTCCCATACAAAACTTATTCATCTTTGAAGTGCTTTTAACTTTAAAATACACTTCAAAGAGCAATACTCATTGAGACCTGGATAGGCAGAAGCATTAAGTTTCAACTGCCAATATAATTCTCTACTTTCTAAAGTTAATTGCCATGGGCCACCTCTCTTGTTTTTTGTTACCTGCTCAATAACCATGTATTCAAAGGAGTGACCCTCATGTTCCATGATATGTCTAGCCAAAGCATTGTTGCCATTACGCCTGCCAATACTGTATTGGTGTTCATAAATTTTCTCCTTATGATGTCTCTCAGTCTTACCAATATAAAATGCAGCACAGTATTGGCATAAGGTGATGTACACAACCCCAACACTTTCACAATTAAATCTACCTTTCAGATAATGAATGCCGTCAGAAATGCAGGACCTATTTGACACCTTTATAAGATGGCAACTTCTACAGCACCCACATTTGAACATACCACATCTGGCACTGTGATAAAAATTAGTGTTTTCTAATAAATTCTTCAGATTAAGGCCACGTTTGAATATCATACTGGGGCCATCAGACAACCTCTTTCTGACCGAAACATCTTCAGTTAGTAAACACCAGTTCTTAGTGAGTATATTTCTTAATCATACAGCGTCTAATGAATAAGGTGTGTTAAATTTCAGTGTATAATTCACACTGTTGTCAACAGGTGTAGTCATCGCATCAGGGACATGTATATGAGTGTTGTCAGGGGTAACTGATTCTCCATCCAACAAAGGTTTAAACCAACCAGAACGCCTCTTAACAACTACCTCATCAATAATAGTGCTTAAAAGATCATCAGGGTAGGACCTAGCTGAAAGCATCTTTCTCAAATGTTCACATTCCAACAAAAAATCATCATTGAGGGTGACCATTCTGGCCGCCCTCACTAACTGCCTCTTAACCACCGCCTTTTTTCTGATAAAAGGGGTAGTTACTCTCAAAATGTAAAAAAATTATTCGAGTATGTAGCCTTCCTAAAAATTCTGGCTACATATCTCAAATTCACATAGTCCTTAATAAGAAAAATGTCCAAATAAAAGATGGCATCATCACCAAATTCAAAGGTGAAGTTCAAGAAATCAGTTAAACTGGAAATTTCTTCCACAAAGATCATAGCTTGGTTTTTATCACCTTTAAGTATGATAAAAATGTTGTCCAAAAATCTTGTGTACCAACAATAAACCATTTTTGGCCTGTCACCCAACAATCTCCTCAAATGTTCATCAGAGGATATAATGAGCCAGTTTTCGAAAATACAATTCACTATTCTGTAGGTGTCAATGGTAAAAGTTAGAATAAAGGGTTTACCAAAGTCCATCCCTTTATCCGCTCTCATCATGGAGTGCTTTGCATTTAGTGGTCTACTACAAATACTAATAGGTTTTGGTAGCAAGGGCATATAAAACCCCTTCTGCCTTTTCCCCACTACTTCATTCTTAATATCTAATAAAAATTCAGTTGGATAGCCCCATTTAATTAACATCTCCAACAATATTGGTAAACTCTTTATTCTAACTTTTACCATGGTTTATAGGAAAAACAAATGCTTTAAGCATCTATTGGAAAGAAGCGACAGGAATAGTAATTAAGCACAATAACAGTGGTATGTTTAAATGTGGGCATTGTAGGCAGTACCAGTTTATATTAGTGGGTGATACCTTTTATATTAAACAGCACGAATTTAAAGTTAAAGGGCATTTCAACTGTGATTCTAGTTGGATATTTTGTATTGCCTGTTGTGATTCTTGTCCTGCCTTTTATATAGGGAAAAACTTCCAGAAAACTAAAGGAGAGAATTTATGAACATGACCTGGAGGTTAATAAGGCAAAAACTAGTAATGTCTTGTGCAGATATATATATATAGGCTTGCCCTAGTCATAGATTTAAATTTACAATTCTACAGCAGATAAAGAGACCCAAGAGGCTATATTATTGAGGAACACCTGTTGGCTAGGGAGCTTATTTGACAGTTGAAATTAAATACAACAGTGCCCCGTGGGTTGAATGGAGCCTGCTCTATTAGCCCTTTATTAAAGTTAAAAAGTTTATATGTTTAGTAGTTTTTTTTATAATGGATATTATTTATATATATTTTTAAAGCTGGTGTTATGTAAACATATATTTAATATCTAATAAATGATGGGGCTGTTGTTCTAATATGAATCCATATAATTCAGGGTCACATGCATCTGTTCTTATACTGTTTTATGTATTTGTGTTTTAGTTTAAGCACTAGGCTCTATGTACACAATCTTAAGGGTTTTATTGTTTTATTAAACTGGTTTATTGAATGTCACATAATCAGTTTGAGATGTATTTAAATGGTTTGCATTTTAATAATGGCGGTTCTGAAGTCCCACTTGGGGACAAAAGTGCTTAACTGTCTGTAATAAATCTGTGGAATTTTATCTGGACTTTTGCTGTTTCTTTCACATTTCTGATGTAGTTATTAGTTGGACTTTTGTTCGTTTGATTTTTTTTTCTACAGAACCTGATATATAACCTTCAAAAATTTGAAGCTGGATGCAATGGAGGCATTCTCTCTCTAAAATAGGGATTTTAAAGTTTTGTAATATTATTCATGCTAGAGTAGCATTCTGGATATGATCCAAAATTTATATATCACAACTAGAGCCTATATTAAAGTTAATGGGATAACTACATTATTCAAACTGACCACTGGTGTCCGGAAAAGCAGTTTTGCCAGCTACATTGCTTGTAATGATGACCAGTTCCCTATTCTATGCACTGATTGAGGAGATTGCGGGTGTCAGTAGGTACAGACAGATGCATTCTTTAATTTCTTATACTGATGATATACTCAAAATTACTAAAAAATTATGATATAGATCTTGTAAAAGTTACAGCACTTTTTGCCAATATTAAGAAGATCATTGGCTACCATATTAACTCATATTAACTATAATAAGTCTGAGAGAATGAAATTATATTCAGACTCTCAAGTTATGTGCACACAACATTCTGGTGGTTAAAGTTTCACTTTCTTAGTAATTTTATATGACAGGTACCCTGAAACAATTACTCCTGAAGTATTTAAAAATACTTGAGAAAATTTCAAGAAAAAGTTGATGAGCTCAGCCCATTTTTTTCCCTCAAGCAGGTTGACTGAATATAGCAAAACTGGATTTGCTACCATTCCCATATGTTCCATTAAAACATATTTTTCCACCAATTTTGTGGTTTCAGAAAACTGAGATAGTACTGGTGAATTTTTATTGAGAGGTGGTATACTCTGTATTCCTTGGTCAGTAGCGTGTGCACCTCTAATACAGGAAGGTTTAAGTATACCTGATGTTTATGGTTGTATAATATATGCTTGACTAATCAGTATGCAATATAATGTACATATTTTACATGACTATGTATAGACTAGTGACTGGGATGTGTGTCTGCCTATTATGAAGTCTATTTAAGTTATAGGGAATGCTCCCATTGCAATTTTAAGTTATAGTCACGATGTATGCACTCCCATTTCAACTTTCCCTGGATGGAATATATCAGCGCTTATTTCTTTGCCAGTCATTGTTTTGTGCATAATGTTGAGCATAAAACTTCAGACAATATTTACAAAAAAAAGCTCACTTTCCAATTCTAACATATTTAATTCTTTGTATAAATTGAAAAACATCTGCGCATTTTGTTGTTCATGTTAGATGTTAAATTATTTTGTAGAACAATTAACATGTTGCTTGCTTACAGAGCATGAAATAATACAGTTAGTGGAAGAGAGCTTTAGATAGAAATTTTGCTGTAAAGAATTGCATAGGCAACTTGCTAAAATCTTAAAATTTTGAAATCTGTATGTAACACATCAGTTCAATTCATCTGATTAATTTCATCTGCCTCTCTTTTCCCACTGCTCAGTGTTACTCACATTATTAGCTCTATCCATTTTTTCCTCCATAATTCTTCCTTTCCACCACTGCTACATTTCATGCCTTTTTTGTTTCTCGATTATCCTCAACGCTCCATATCACCTATCTCCTCCCTCCCTCCTTCACTAAAAAATAAAATGTAAAGACTTATTGAATACTGAAACTCCTGCATTTTGTTAGCTACGGCTGTTTTTTGTAATGTCATGTTTCTGTAATTTTCTTTGAGCTTTGTCATCTTTTACAGTAATTTTTTAATGACATTTTCTGTAATATTGAAGCTTTTCTCCCCGAGCCTCTGCTGAAAAGGGGCAACTAGCCTAGTCGGACTCTCCTAGTAAACAAAAGCAATAAATAAAAATAAATTGCATGTACTACACATTTGATTCCTCATAATCTAGTTAGAATGTATCAACATTTCATGACTGAATGTTGGCATTGTAAGCAACCTAAAGCTAACTTTTTTCATTGTTGGTGAATATATTTACAAGTCAATGAATATTGGAGAAAAACACACGCATGGCTAGTAACCCTACTTTCTGCAGAAATTCCTTTCACTCCAAAATGTTTGTGTTAAAGATATTGCTTCTATACTAAGATAGCCTTCCCTTGCAACCTCCTAGTGTAAGATATTTGGACAAAGCCTAAAATAAAGGGGGAGGGGGCAACAAATAGGGACAAATTTTAATTATTGCTCATATTAACTTAGAAAATTGCTGGAATAACAGCATTTCTGTTTGTGTGCATTTTCTTAAGGATAAGACCTCTGAAACTCAAATGTATGTCGTTATTTAGTGACTTCAATCTTCAGCAATTTGCCAAAAACCCCAAATTTTGCATGGAACAGACAAAAATATGAGGCAAAAATCTGGATATTCTGCAAAAATCAACATCTACAGTCACTAAAAGATGCCTTTTAGAAAACTGGAAAGCTGTACCATTACGGGATTTAATGTATGAACAATGGTTTGCTTTATATTATCTTGATTCTCATGTAACTTGTTTGCAATGTTTTCATTTTAATTTTTTGCGTTTTTATTTTCTTTATTTTATTCTCTTTCCCTGGAGTTTTTATGCATTTAATTGTGATTTTTATTTTTTGCTATTGTAATTATTGTATATTGATGTTGCGATAATAGGAGAGCTAACCTATCTAATCCAGGCTGGGTTTATTCTTTAAAAGGAAACTGTGTATTCATCTTGATCCACCAATTTAAGAGATTCTACCAAAATCCACATTTTTAGACTTGCTGGCATGACTGTTCCAGGTACATTAATATCTACATATCAGGATAGTTTTGAACAGTGATGCCCCTGACTGCTACTTTATACCATCTCTCCCAGCAGAATATCATTCCTATACCTTTGGGGTACATTTTAAGATCCTTTGATGCAGGCATTAACTATACTGCAAGGGTCCACCTTTTCAATTTTCATGCATGCCAAGTCACTAGCCTCCACATAGATTTGCCAGTCCTTCGATATGGATACTTTTCTTCTTGGACATTTTATTAAGGATCTTTTCCCTTCTTAGGGACATTTATTTTATGTGGGAGAAGGTAACTCTGTACAAACTTGCTGTTTCAGTGGAGTTTTTGTCTTGGGAAAACTTTTTGAGAGGTGTGATACCAAATAACAATTTGTACACAATGAACATATTTCTGAAAATGAATGTAAGGCAGATTCATAGATACAGCTTGCAATGCAAATTCTTTCCTCATACATAATTCATAACAGAGGCATGTTTGAATTCATCTGTCCACTTGTCTACTATCTTTCCACAGCACTCTAACCAAAGACAACATCTGCTTCATATATAGCTGGCTCATCTAACTAACCCTTTGAGCCATTCCCCAACCTGGCACTCCTCAGCATTATTGAGAAATTAGCAAAAAATGCTACCTGGTAGCTGATCCTGAAATGTAGAATCCAACCAGGTCCTGTTTCTGCATGTAACCCTTCCCTCCTCAGATGAGGAGTATTCAAAAAAGGAGGGGTCTTGAGTCTGTGATCTGGTATCTGGTACTCCTGAATGCAGTAGACTGTCAGGTCCCATTCTGCAGCCAGCCCCTACCCCCACCCTCCTTCCTCAGCTGAAAATCAGAAACAAAAACAAACTCCTGTTTTTCCTTAAACTATATATATAAACTGTAGCAACTACTGTACAACTACTAAAGTGCCCATTCTACATATAAACTTTCTGCTTAACCTGTAGCAAACATTTGTTAAAGTTTAGATCACACACATAGTACTACAGTGTTCCTTATTGCATTTAAGTGCTCGTATTGCATTTGTGGATCTGCTGATTGTTCCTCCTGGGTGGCTGCTCCCTTTGCCATACCTTAGCTATGCTACTGTGGATATAAATAGCATCACTACTAGGTAGACCGATCACCAACTGGGAAAGAGCCAACCAGTTTCTTTACTGAAGGACATGAAGGCAGACAAGTATCTTTATTAATTGCATCCTATTCTGATTTAAGTCTGGAGAGAGTTTCTGACCTCCCCCCACAGCACATTATACAAAAGCTATTTCTGCCTGCATGGCCATCTATTTGTAATGATGACCTGGATAATTAGGGCGCAGTCTTCCCTTGCTCTTTCCTGAATATTTTTGCAATGTGGATGCAGCCTCTGAATCAAGGTTTCCCTTTTGAGGCTAGAGTTATAAAAGGTATGCTCTATAATGGTTAGCCTCCCAAGAAAAGTGAGCTGGAAACTGTTGTATTAGTGTGGCTGGAGCTCTCCTCACGGCTTGAGTATTATGTTAAGTGCCCATATCCTTCCTATGTAATATTGAGCAGCTCTGGCAGCACCACACATTATCATGCCACTTTTTGTTCCGATGCTTCTTTTTTCATTCAATCCAGAAGTGCATTATGGGACAGGTTTGCTAGGATTAGCAGCCTGAGAGAGAAAACTATGTGCAAAATGATTCTCATTCACAAGTCTTATTTTCTCCTGCTGCTGAATTCAACATTATGGTGAATACTGAAACTTTTCTTCAGTCAAGCATTTAGGGCTGTCGCTTAGTGAAATTATGACACTCTTGCTAACTAAAATGGATGCAGGAAATGTAAAATGTGCCAAATCTGGAATTTTGTTAAAGCCATTTATACTTTTAGCGTGTGTACTATTGCAGTATGAGTCTTTCTCAGCACACGATTTCCAAAATGAAATAGTCTTGGCACAGACATACAGCCACAGAAGGATCACTATGAATGTGGTGTATCATGCTAGGACCATACATCTCAACCTCTAAGAGCAAGCAATCTGGACAAAACAATATAAAATCGGGGGGGGGGGGGATAAAGGCCTCAAAAAAAGAGACACGATTTAGATGTTGTTCTTACTAACTTAGAAACTTGATAGAATAACATAAGTTGCATTAGCATGTATTTTCTGAAAAGTATGAAGTCTGAAACTCAAACATCTGTCATTATTTTCTGACTTCAGTCCTCAATGATTTGTCAGAAAACCAAAAATTTAAAAAGAGCGGACCAAAAACATGAGGCAAAAATCTGGACATCGTGCAGAAATCTGGACAGTTGAAAGGTATGCTAGAAATAGAGAATAGATAACTGCAGAAGTTGATCCTATTCCTGAGGAAAGGGTGAAGATCTCATACAGTCATCAGATTGGATACATTTGTGTATAGTAGATACAGGGCTCACAGTAATAAACCAGCTTGACTAGCATGTCATAGTCTACATTTTGAAAGTTAACCATCAGCAGTCAGGAAGAATTCCTAATGTTTTTGCCAGACTTAAAGTATTTTGAAAGGTATTTTCCAATGTGCTAATTTGATTAGTTTAATTCAACCGCACAATTTATTGTCACTTTATCAGGGAAACTTGATACAGCAAGTAGGAAAACTACATTGATCTCCAGTACCACATTGTTTTCTATTTATAAAACATAAAATTAGGCACATAAAATAATAATTTGTTTGGAATCATACAGTGCAGTTACAAATGTTTTCCACACAGAGAAGAAAATGCTTGCTATAGAGTTGGCTAAAGTCTGCATATAATAGAAAGGTCTACTTTGTTTTCACAATCCAGTGCCAACATGCCTGATATGTGTGCATGTGTAAAAATAAATTCCCATCTCCTCTACTTCCTTCTGCAGAAGCAAATTAGTTTAAAGTATTTTAGCAGGAAGGCTTCATGACAGTCGCACATCAGTCTCTAAAATATATTTTTGAAGTTGCACCTTCAAGTTACCTTTTCTCTTAGGCTGTGCAAATTCAGTACTGTGGTGTATTTATAGGTCAGGAGAATGGAAACGGAGACATCACATCAGTTATGCAGTACAAAATGTATTATAGTGCATTGCAATGCTACACGTAAATAGCATGTCAGGCTGGCTGTGAGATGGTCAGTGCTATGTTTAACATAGTATGCTATACACTGGAAAGCTGGATTCTAATGAAAGTGCGTCATATGGCAAATAAACTTCTATTATTACATGAAGCATATAAGTGAAGCTGGGCTCAAAAAAGCAACTGTGAAGCCAGGGTAGTACCAGGGAAAATGAAACAATGTATCCTTTTCTCTTGTGTTCTTCAGTAGTGTGTTCTAAACCCCTTCTGCTAGGTTTATAGGTACTAGGCTTGCAGCCCTCGTGGGTCATTTTAAACCTAGCCAATTTCCCTTTTGGTGCTTGAATAAACCTATCCTGTTCAGTGTTAGATTGGTCTTACCCATCCCATGGGCAATAATTATACACTACCCCAAGTGAGAATAACTGGGATCATACCATAGAAATTTTTGAGGGGAACCATGCATGGGTTCAAGAATTTAAGAGCTGCCTCTATCTAATAGTAGTACAGGGGGAAAATCCTGGGGTAAATTTTCTATTACCCATCTATAGATCCAAGTTGTGCTTGAATATGGACAAAAATGATCTTTGATTTACATGGATGAGGAATCTGTTCCACAGTAGTGATCTTCTCTGGGAGATGTGTGTGTGTGTATGTCCAAAGCATTTTGTTGATGATGCAGAAAAGGTTTAGATTCCTGGACAAAGCATTTTTGATGACACTTAACTTGCTGATGTGCAGTAGGACCATCAGTCTTGGGTCAGAAGATCACCTCTTGGCAGCCTATAGTATACAGAGTATAGTGACAGAGCTTTGAGTCAGTCCATATAGGATTCATTGTTTAGGCCTTGTATCCTTTCAGTAAGGTATCTCTGTGGGCATTCCAGTCATTGTATGTGTCTGAACAGATACATGCCAAAGGGGGCATTATACTCAATGACTGGCATAATGTGGGCTGAGTAAATGAGAAAATGACATCCCCAGATCTAGACACAATCCCTTTGTTTATAAGCTATGCAATATAAAAGGACTTTCTTACAACAGTTAGTTGAAAGGTCACTGCCCACAAGTTCCCAAATCCTGAACTGCATCAACTTTTATTGGCATATTTTCAATGTGGTAGATCCCCAGGGTGTATGACTTCCCAAAGGATACAATTATGCATATTTTGGCATTTAGTTTCAGTCCATAATTCTGGCATCAATTATTTGTTTGGACCAAGTCTTACTGCTGGATGGCTAAGTCTTTTGGGGATTCAGTGGCTGTTCCTAGCTTACATTTACGTGCAAACTTAGTCAGCCAAAGCCCTTTGGTATTGAATTTTACTTTAATGAAGTAAATGCAAAATAGAAGAGGCCCCAGCATAAAACTCTGAGGGACGCCACTGGTGACTGGTCTTGCTGTGGAGGTAATGTCCCCACTTTTGATTTCCTGCATCCTATCTGTGAGCCATTTGGTAATCCAGATAGTGATATTGGGGTTTATTCCAAGTTTATTTAGCTTTTCTACAATGCCTGAGTGGGTTATTCTCTGAAAAGCTTTGACCAGACTAAAGGATATGGTGTATACCATTTTACCTTCATCCATTGCTTTGCTAACCTTTTCTAAAGTCCCTTAAGTGCAGTAAGGACCTGTCCTTGACAAATCCAAACTGAGACTGGTGAGGTGTTTGGAGATTCCCTACATCCTTATTGATTAGTTCCATGATGATCCTTTCCATGGCTTTGCATATGATGCTGATCTGACTTCAGGGTCTGCAATTGCCTAGGCCACCTTATGCAGGGGAATCGCTGCAGCTGTTACCATTCCCTTGGTACAAATCCTGTATGTAGGCTGAGACTGAACCGTGTTGATTGTGGTGTAGGAGGGGGTGGCAGCTAAATCATGTTTTAAGATGCACCTGAGGATATTGTCAGGACCCGGTTTACTATTAAAATTACGAAATTTAAAAAAATGTCAAGATGTATTATCAAATCTGCAAATTTCTGACTGTTCAGACAGTCAAAAATCTGCAGTAATTGCCAAAAAAGTCGAATTTGACATTTTACGGCAATTAACGACAATGCCACCCTTGCCATAAATCCCTAACTCCTACATATAACATCCTGTTTTTGCAGGAGGGCAACCCCCACCTACACATCCTGTGTATATGTATATGTATATATATATATATATATATATATATATATATATATATATATTTTTTTTTTTTTTTCCAACTCTGAGATTGCATTACACTGAGGAAAGGGATGTATCTCCCTAACCACACTGTTCTGCGATCTCTGTACATCCCTTCAAATGTTTATATTGGTGAATGCACATTACATTTGTTAATATAAATGTTCAAACATTCGGAATGTACTCATTTGAATTATTCGAATATCCGTAGTTCAAATTTTTCATAGGTGTACATTCTGACATTGGGATTTTTAATAGTAAACCTCAGGACCCACTGATGAAGTATTATTAGCATTTGGTAGCACTTTTAGAACTTTTTTTTTTTTTTGCAGTGGCTAGAGGGGAAGTCTATTTCAGGTAAATATTTCATCAATCAGTATGTTCACCATACCACAGTGGTGGTGCTGCGGTAGCGTTGTCGCCTCGCAGTAAGACGCTGTCCAGTTCAATTCTCAGCTAGAGCGTCTTCTGCGTGAAGACATGCATGAATGGGCGGACCTTCGTTGAAGGTTGTGCATCAGGGCTGGTAACTCGGCACATAAAAATCAACTACAAATCATTAGCGGACCGGAGTTCCGCTGTGGCGACCCCTAACTGGGAAAAGCCGAAAGAAGAAGTATGTTCAGCATATCTTCAGCCTCAGTGTAGGTAACATCATTCACAATCAGCTTAACTCTATGTTGTGCTTCTGAGTTTACAAACATAGCTAAAAGCCTTGTGATTGTCTTTGGCTTGGGTGACTATTTTAACCTCAATGTTTGATTTGGTGGATTTAAGTTCCTGAGTTGCTTATTTCAGTGGTGAGGGCTCTCATTCTGAGAATTATCTTGCTTTTAGTCAAAATTATCTTCCTTTTTATTGTAAAGCTTATTAATATTGTTTCTGGGGTTTTCCCCATGCTTGTTCCTACAGGGTACAAATTAATCTATGCAGCTATTTACATATTGGTATTTTATAGTGGTGTGTGTTTTTATGTATTCAGTGGAGTTACTGTCAGGGATTTGAAGCTGTGTATCACTTAGGAGTAAGTAGTTTGTCTTACAGAAATTTTTCAAGGTACCTTGGGTGGAAAAAGTATCTGCTTTCAAGATTATTTCAAAGGAGACTGCTTTATGGTCAGACCTTACAAGTGATGAAGTTACACAAGGAATAGTAAAAGAAGCCCCCACATTAGTATGCACAAGATCCTAGGTGTTACCCCTAGTTGGAATGCTAATACGTCCAGGGCTCTGTAGCTAGCTAATATACAGTAGGGACTTTTCTGATGGTGATTTGGACATGAAGCTCTATGGCATCATGCTGCTTTACCAGCCTTAATGTGAGTCTCTTCTGTATGAAGACTGAGACTTCTCTACATTTTCCCCCCTTCTGTACAGTAGCTGATCTAAACATATGGAAAGCAGTATAGCTCTGCACAGCCAGAGTGCTGTCTGCCATTTTAAACCATGTCTCAGTCATGTCACATATGTCTATCCTCCAGGGTGAGGATATCTTGTAGGGAGTGGAGTTTGTCTTCCAGCACTGATCAGGAACACTTTCATATTTTCCTTTGCTTGCTTCATTATATTGGTACATTTATCAAGCTGGTGTTGCCTACAAAAAGCACTAATAATCAAATAATATGATATGTCTCATACAGTTTTGGAAAGAAATTATGAGAGTTTTAGTAACAATGTACCAATTCTAATAATGCAAATTCATAGCACAAGTATTAATTCTATTTCTAATAGCACAGTTATAATCCCTTATAGATAGTTTAATATTGTTGTTTGTAAATTAATACCATTACTACAATGTATGGAAAATAACTATATAAATGACTAATTAATTGAAGCATTGTACTCTATGGGTACAATATTACCTATACCAAGACATGAAATAGTAACAAAATGACTAGCTATTTATTAATTAATCTATACTATGTTGATGGAATGCATTCATGTAGTAACAAGATTTTACAGTCAAGATTTAAATATATACATGCATGAAAGTATTTGATGTTCTCTGATTTTAGTTTTGTTTTCCTTATTGAAGAGCTCAAGCTAGAGTAATATTTCTTCTTTAATGCTAATGTTTATCTTGAAGGTAAATCTGTTTGAACTTTTAAGTTCAAACAGATTTGAGGTGTTAGACACTTCATGTTTGACTTGGTGTGGTTGAAACACTATTTGTTTGTTTAAAATATGTCAATACAATGTTTTTCAATTTTTTTGTTTCTCAGTGGTCCAAATGGAAGATTTTTTTTAAACACATATAGAAATAGTTATACTTGTTTTGTAATAACTTCTAAAAGAAAAGAGGATATAACTAATATACTAAATACCATAGGTCCTAAGACAAAGCAAACGTCTAATAAAACAATCAATCTGAAAGCACATTATAAATATTTATAAAAATGACGACACAACTTTGTTATCTATAAACATTAATGGTATAAATAACCCTATAAAAAGGTCAAACTTTCTAAAATATCTGAAATTACAAAAAGTACAAATTATATTTATACAAGAATCCCATCTAAAATTAGAGGAAAATTTCATATGGAAACCCAATGACCATCTAATCCTCTCTCATTCCCAGTATTAAAAAGAAAACAAGAGGAGTTATAATCTTATGGAAAAGAAGTACCATTGTTCCACAGATCATTTACAAACATGAAGATAAAGAAGGGTTATTATCAATTGTAATAATAAAATATCAAAATAGAATTTGGACTTTAATAAATATTTATTGGATTCCTGGAGTTGGACTATCTACTGTTAAAAAACACATAGAATTGATTAACAAAGTATATAAAAGGTATGATAATATTGGGGGGAGATTTTAATTGTATTCTGGATAGCTCTGAAACAACTAATAAAAGAAATTTACGTCTTTCACTGTAGGTAAATATTTCAAGAGATGGATAGAAAACTTAAATTTGATAGATGCATTTAAGTTTAAAGAATCTAACTCACTAAACTATTCACACAGTGATTATCGCTTTAATACTCAAACAAGAATAGATAAAATACTTATATCTTCTGACTTAAACAACAGAATAGTAAAATTTTCTATTATTCCATGTCCTCTTTCAGATCATAACGCCTTAATCATTACAGTACAAATGGATTTTAAAAGATTAAATCTAGCAACAAGAATACCAGCCTACATTTTTAAATTAAAGGAATTTAAACCTTGGCTAGATACAGAAATTAAATATTTTTAGAAACAAACCTGATTAAAGATACAAACAATACAATAACATGGGACACATTAAAGGTATTTTTATATGGCAAAATTGTTACATGGTTTAAAAATAAAACAAAAGAATGGGAATCTGAACTACATAATATTCAAAAACGAATAATAGAATTAAATATAAGCTATTATGATGTATCAGAAGATCAGAAAAAAAAGGAGAAGAAGTTAAAGATTTAAACAAGAAATATAATGAAATTCTTACCCATAAGACAAATCTAGCTTTGGAAAAACTAAAATTTGCCTCAATATCAACATCCCCAAAACACCTCCATAACTTAGCTATGAGAATTAAGAGGCAGAATTCTGAAAATAATATCATAAATATAATACACAAAGGGAAAGGGAAAAAGAAGGTATCTGAAGTAAATGATATTCTTGAAGCCTTTAAGTACTATTATGCACATCATTATGGAAATAAGGCTAGCAATACTACTTCTTTAGAGCTGGAATTTAACTGTCCTTTATTAAATACATTACCTGCACAACTAAAAATAGACCTGGATAAACATATCTCCATAAAGGAAATAAGAGATATAATCAAAGTAAGAATAACAAATCACCAGGAATGGATGGAATCATAATGGAATTATATAAAATTCTCCCAAATGCAGCAATTTCTTTGTTCCATAATATGCTAAATGAAATTCAAACACAAAATATAATCCCACCATCCTGGAAATACTCACTAGTTACTCCTATAAAAAAAGATAAAAAAGATTTATCCCAGTGTAGCTCATATAGACCAATCTTTCTGCTTAACAATGATTATAAAATTTTTATGTCTATCTTAGTGAATAGAATTAAAAAATCCTTGACTCACGTTATAAATGAAGACCAAACAGGCTTTATATTTGGTAGACACACGTATGATAACATTCAAAGAATATTAACTATTATTGAAGCTTTGAATAGAGATAACTTAGAAGCCCTTATAATTACACTTGATATAGAGAAAGCATTTGATTCAGTAAATTGGGATTACTTATTTAAAATTCTGGTATTTTTTGATTTTCCATCAAACTTTATAAATTTAATAAAGAACATATATAAAGATAATCTAGCTTATGTAAAGTTAGGTCCATTTACTTCAGAGGCTTTTAAAATAACTAAAGGCTCTAAGCAAGGCTGTCCTATGTCTTCCATACTATTTGCCTTAGTGATAGAACTATTTGCTTCTACAATACGAAGTGAACTAAAAATAGAAGGAATTAATTTTTATAATCAATATAATTCCAAAATCATGTTATTTGCTGATGACATCTTGTTGACTTTAAAACCAAAAGAAGAGACCATACAAGCATTAGAGGAAAAAATAAAAGAGTTTTCCTCCACTTCAGGTCTTTATTTCAACAAAGCAAAATCAAAACATATACTCTTGAATAGAGATGATGTTTATCATCTGAGTGAGTATCAAATTATTGGAGAAAGAGTTTCATCACTCGAATACCTAGGAATTCTTATAGCTGACAACATAAATACTACTATAACTTTAAATTATAATAAAATTCAAAACTTAATTCAAAAACAAATTGATACCTGGAATAAATTAACGTTAAAATTTGAAGATAGATTACAGATAATAAAAATGATATCATTATCCCAAATAAACTATATAGCATTAGCAATTCCTATCTTACCAAACAAAAAAATTATTAAAAAAATTCAGAAACTCTTGATGGGCTTTCTATGGTATCCAAAAAAAATAGAATTGCTTTCACACACCATATTAGACCCTGGGACTTGGGAGGAATTAAATTTCCAGATATAGAGACATACATTAAAGCTTCCATCTTTAAACTTGTACTACAATGGATAAACCCAAACTACTCATCTAGGTGGAAAACTCTACATACAACTTTTTTCTTAAATGAAAATAAAACATTAAAAAATATAGACTTGAAGAATCATAACAACATATTTTGGCACTTATTAAGTAGCAATCTACAAAACAATACAACAAAACCTACCAATTTATCATACCTAAATAACATATATAATCTATTTAGAAATTTCTTAAAAACAAATTCTGATATAAAACTATGGTTTGAACTTTTGTACCTTTTAATACAACAAAGAATTTTAAAGAAAAAATTCAAGAAAAAAAATGTATTAAATGGGAAACTAATAATTTTATTTGTTGGTTCCAATGCTTAAACAATTCTAGCACATTAAACATCCAACAAGTAATAGATAAATTTAAAATACTTGATAAAGATAGAGAAGATCTCCAAAAAGTATTGCATCAAGCAAAAAGTTTGTGGGAGGTTATTAATAATTCAAGTTTTAATTCTAAGCCAAAACTCATATACAAGAAATAATTTATGACAAGCATAACAAGTTAATTTCTATATCTAAAATATATAAAATATTAATAGTGTATAAAACCAAAATAACTCAAAACACATGGAATACTATAACAAAAGATCTGACTACGAGCCTATCTCCTGAAAGTAAAAATGATCTTCTGCAATCAGTTAAATTAACCTCTAACTTCCAGATATGGAAAATCTTCACATGGAAATTTTTGCATAGAGCTTTTTATACCCCAAACAAAATTGCTAAATTTAATCATAATCAGAAAGCTACTTGTTGGAGATGTACTCTAAATTGTGAAGCAGATTGGTTGCATATATTTTATGATTGTATTAAAAAGTTCTGGGATGACATTAATACATTTCTTCAAGCCATTTATAATGATACATTTGTTTTAACAAAATCATTAAATTTTTTGAATGTTGATGCCTTAATAACTGTTAATAAAAGAGATCAACTTCTTTTATGGACTATTCTGACTGTGGCCAGAAAATGTATAACAAAAAGATGGAAATCCACAATCTCTCCAAGTTATGAAGACTTCATTTCTCTTTTAAGGGAATTTGCACTAAAAGAAATAAAAGTTAAAGAAGAAAGAATTTTTCCCAGATGTTGGATTAACAACCCTTGGAATAGAGTCTTGATACTCATAGACACACTACAAAAAGACACAACTTTCTCTTCATGAATTTAAAGGGGACATGGAATAATGTGAACTTAAAGGAATATATAAATATCATATGTGTTTTTTTTTTTCTCTCTTTCCTTTCATTGGACCATTTGTAAATATTGTACATATTGTTATGATTATTAACTACTTCTGTTAACTTGATCTGTAATTAATAGTGACTGTATCACAAAAATAAAAATCTGTTGAGTAAAAAAAAAAAGCACTATGAGGGTGGACTATCTTTCTCAATCTAAACCCTAGAAGGGACAGATGCAGGCCATCCCTAGTGAAGCAGTGTGTCTGTCAATCATATTCTCCCAGGCTGGGAAATATTTGACCCCCCTTGAATGACACCAAACAATAATTCAGCTATTTTTTGCTCATATCCTTGAGGAAGGTAGAATTCTGTTCAATGTTAGGCTCGTACCTACTTTGGACAGTCTGTAAGCTTCATCATGTCTCCTCTTGTAGTCTGGGGAGGTACCTCTCGAGTCACTGATACGACACACACACATTATGATAGGGCATACCCATACTTGCTGTTCAAGGATTCAAGTGTAGGTATGGTCTGATAACTGCTTGTTCATAGGTTCATAGGTTTATACTAGGCTATCTGCCCGAGGGCATTTACAAGCCTAGCCCATAGTTTTGTGGCTTACGCCACCCCTTTAGTTTGGAGAAACTATGCCCATTATTTTGCAGTGCCTCTGTTGAGCAGAGACACTGAGGTAATCCCTGGGGTATATCTGCGATCTCCCATCCATTGGTCAAGATTCCTCTTGAACAAAGCCAGCGATGTGCTCTGCCTTACATATACTGGGATTTTGTTCCACAGCATAGGGAGTCTTTGGATGATGAATCTATCCCTCCAGCACGTCCTATTAATAGCTGTGTCCAGGTTTAGGTCTCCTGCCCTTGTGGCTCTAAGAGATTTCGATTTTTTGAGGTGAAGCATGTTCATCAAATCTGGGTTTGACATGGCCTTGTATGTCAGGCACAGGTCACCTCTGAGCAGGCGTGGCGACTGAATAGAGCTGGAGTTCTTTCAGCCGGGCAGCATAAGACATATCTTTGAGACCTTTTATCCTTTTGGTGAGGAACTTTTGGGGCCTCTCCAGCTGCTGCAAGTGTCGGGTCAGATACATTCCAAATGGGGCATTGTACTCAATCATTGGTCTGATGAGTGATGAGTACAGGGAGACTATGACCTCCCTTGATCTAGATGTGAATCCCTTCATGATCAGGTGGGCAATGTAGAAGGTCTTCCTAACTATTTTAGCAACATGAGTGTCGAATAAAAGGTTACTGTCAACCTGGGTCCCCAGGTCCCTGATAACTTCTTCTGTGCTCAGTGGATTGCCTCTTATATGGTAGCTAGGGGTAACCTTGATTTTCCCAAAGGGTATGACTATGCATTTTTTGGCATTTAACTTTAGGCCATGGCTCTGGCACCAGTTATCCGTTTCTGTGAGGCCCTTCTGAAGGATATCTGTGTCAGATGTGTTTTCGACTATAGCGCCCAGTTTGCAGTCATCTGCAAACTTGGTCAGCCATAACCCTCCTGTGTTTGCTTGTACTTCGGAGAAGTAGATGCCGAACAAGAGTGGGCCCAGGACTGAGCCCTGTGGGACACCACTTGTGACAGGCATTGAGTCTGACATGGCGCCAGCAACTCTGACCCTGTGGGTTCTGTCACTCAGCCAGTTTGCAACCCATCTTGTGACGTATGGGTTTACCTTTAGGCTGATGAGTTTTTCAATGATACCCGAGTGGGGTATTGTATCGAAGGCCTTTGCTAGGTCCAGGTAGGCTGTATGGACTGCCTTACCCTCATCAATGGCCTTGGTGACCGTTTCAAAGAAGTCAACCAAGTTTAGAAGGCATGATCTGCCTTTGACAAAGCCAAACTGGGTTTGATCCAGAGTCTGCAAATTCCCTATGCCTTTATTTATGAGATCCATTATGATCCTTTCCATGGCTTTGCAGATAAGGCTTGTCAAGCTAATGGGACGGTAATTTCCAGGGTCGGTGGAGGCACCGCCTTTGTGAAGTGGGACCACAGTCACTGTGCGCCACTCCCTGGGTACGTATCCAGAGGTGAGACTGAGATTAAACAGCTGTCCTAACTGTGGGTTTAATTCCTCGTTGAGTTCGTGGAGTACACATCCGGGGACACCATCAGGTCCCATGGATGCAGTGTTTTTTGCCTTAGAGCGAGCAGTTTACACCTGGGCATTTGAGATGTTTGGGGGGCTACTATCATTTGGTATAGATATATCTCCTTTTGGGGGGGAGGGTGGGGTGAAGTTTGCACTGAACCTGTCAGCCAGTATGTTGGCAATGTCTGTAGGATCAGTAATCTTCACATCGTTTTGAACTAATTCTGAGCATATCTGGGAGCTTCCTCCCAGGTTTCTAACATAGCTAAAGAAGGCCTTATGATTGTCTTTTGAGTCCTTAGCTTCTCAAAATTTGCTTTGGATGATTTTATGAGAGCTCTTAACTTTTTACTTATAATGATCAAAGGTGTCTTACCTCTTAAGGATTTAGCTCTATCTTGTAGTAGCTTCCTCCTTTTGTTGTAGAGTTTGTTTATGGCTGGGGTCCACCAGACTGGACGCCTGCCTTTGGTACAGAGAGTCTTTGTTTTGTTTGGGATTGCCTGATCCATGCAGTCCTGCAGGTGCTGGTAGAAGGCATTTGTAAGTGATTCAGCGGCTTGCGTAGTGTTTACCAGGTCTGGTGCCAGGATCCAGTAGTCACTTTCCTTGCTTAGCCTGGTAAGTGGTACATCTGTAGGTTTTACAGTGGAGTCACTTATAATTACTGTGGTAGGTTGGCCTGCTTTAGGGGCTCAGTATATGTGAAGTTTGGGACTCCTTGTGTTAGGTAAGGTAGGTATTCAAAGGTCACCCGTGGGTGGGGGTTTCCAATATCTCTATTCCAACAAGGCCATATATAGGGAGTATGCGTCAAGACAAACTGAAATTCCAAAACAATTGTTGGGACTCCCAACTATTTTGAGAAATCCCTTCAACTAAATTTATTTTTAGAAAAAAATAATAAATTCAGTTCCAAACCCTACTTCAAAAGAGAGACTAACTACAGATCATTCCTTTTACAGTTTTTGTCTGTAGACATCTTCATATTCATTTCTTACTTCTAAACTTTCTATGATCATGCTGCTACTGTAAACACTCTTACAGACGGAGCATATTACACTGTGTTCCTCCTGATTGGCGTTTTACTTGAGCAGAATTAAGACATCGGATAGGATGTTAGGCCAATCCACATTTCCATGGGGATGTTCACAAGTAGGGCTTGAAAATCCCATGTAGCCAACCCTTGGAAATCTTGTGTTGCTAAACTGTTAAACAGCCCTCTGTTACCTTAAAATCTGTCCTTTTTTATGTATAAACTGTAAATCAATTTTACATGAGTGGCTACCTGATTGAACTTTACAAAATGGTTTACAGACATTTTGTGTGCTCAACAAACATCATTTCTTCTTCTTTTTTCAGCTTTTCCTGGTTAGGGGTCACCACAGTGGATCACCTGTCCGCTCATGATTGGCAGTGGAGTTTTACAGTGTCGAGTTGCCAGCCCGGCACCCAACCTTCCATGGATGGCACACACACTCACACCTAGGGCCAATTTGGAGTGTCCAATCCATCTATAGTATGTCTTTGGGATGTGGGAGGAAACCGGAGCACCCGGCGGAAACCCACGCGACCACAGGGAGGACATGCAGACTCCACACAGAAGGCACCCCAGCCGAGGATCGAACCGGAGGACCTCTTGCTGTGAGGTGACAATGCTAACCACTGCACCACCGTGCCCGCCTGCTCAACAAACATGTTGTTTTAATAAATAACTTGCTATTTGGCTTTGTAATCAGGTGTTAGTTTCAAGGTATTGCGTCTTAATTATACTTTTCATCTTTGAAAACATTTACTCTAATTTTAGATGTTACAAAGATATGAGCTCACACTTGATTGTGGCCCTTTTCTATGAAATATGTATGGTGTCCACTTGTAGACGGCTCTTTATTTTTATTATCAGTAAACCGAAAAATTGAAAATAAAATTAAGACCTACTTACTATCTAAAATAGTTTTAAACTGCCAGAACAACAAAACAACAATCTGCCTTACCTTGTTGGTGGTTTCTGTTAGCATAGTAGTTCTTTTGCTTGCTCATTGCAAGCTTCATCAGATCCATAGTTAACCATTGAATCATGGATTCATTGGATTGTGCAGAAGTATTAAATGTACTGATGCTAGCTCAAAATACTGCACTGAGGAGAATTAGAATGTTATTTCAGGCTGTAGTAGGGAAGATAAAACAATACTAAAGCAGTAGAAACTGAAAAGACACCATAAAGTCATAACATAGTTAACTTCTAATTTGACTTTCTAGGATAAATTTGACTGAGTGTGAGTCTATAGCAGAATTCTGGATAAGTGTACCAAGTAACTGTATGGAGAATAATGTAATATAGGAATGCAAACTGATATGGGCCCACATACAGTAGACTGGACTATCAGAATTCTGGTGAAGCGTCCAAAGTAGTTGCAGGGAAAATAAACCAATGATAAAGGAGTAAAAAGTGATAAAATAAATCCACATATAGTTAACTTGACTCCAAATGTTATCCTCTGGTGGAACTTTGACTTGGAGTGTGCATCTCTAGCAGAGGTCATGGAGTTTTTATCAGAACAGTGTGTGATTTGATATGTAATTGTAGGACACAGCTGGTGTCTAGTCCAGGAGTGAGGTAAGCGTGGAGTCAGATTTGTCACTCTAATTCTCTGTTTTTCCAAGACTGCATTTTGTTGCCATCTGGGTGCTCAAATTCTGTGTAGTCCAGGATATGGAAACTAAAGGTGGAATGCCCTTCCTTGTCCATGCTGTGTTGAGCAAGTGCTTTTGTGTGGATTTTATCTGTCTGACATTTAATAAGCTGAAAGTCCACATTACATACTATTTGTCTTCCCCATATAAAAATTATATTTCAGACATTAAAAAAGAGGTTTACAGGGCATAGTGTTGCACTCACCCCTGATTTTGCTGTGGCATTTCTGTCCTGTGCTGTGGCAGTTGAATCAGTCCACTCCACTCATCAGGCTCCACACCTATATGTGCCATATGCATCTGTCATTTCTCCCTGGTCTTTCAGTTCAAGGAAGGATCTGATGCTTCTTCCTTTCTGAGAGATAAAACTTGGGCCTGGTTCAAGGATCGTATGTACGGGTTTACTCTCTATTATCATCCAGTTCTCAGTGAATGTCCTACAGATTTCCTTATGGTCTATTGTAAATGTTATGGTCATGCTTCTTTTTCTGGCATCAGTTTTAAGGTTGAGGTGGGTTATTTTGAAGTTATTGTGCCATCTGCTGACTAGGTCCTGCAGAAATGGGTTGTCTTCTATTTTTCAAGTTCTTTATTGGTTCCATTATGTTGTTGAGCATCCTGCTTTCATACCCCCTAGCTAGAAAATAATTTGAAAGCTTGTCCAGGTTGTACAGAAAGTCTGAATGTTCTTTTGAGACCTTGCAATGCTTATGGCCTATGACTTTATTGCATTTGGTTATCTGGGGGTGCATACTGGAAGCATGCAGCAATAGGTTCACCTTTATGTATTTCTGGTATATAATGTTGGAGAGGGATCCTGTTTCAGTGTTCTTACTGACACTGAGATCTAGAAAACATACAGTATTATGGGTGTGGTTGGTGCTAAATTTTAGGAAGGATCTCCACCCCGCTATATGGGAGTAGAAGTCTTTCAGATGTTTTTCTTCTCCTTTCCAGTAAACAAAAATGTCATCAGTGAAACTGAGGTATCAGACCATGTAATGGTGAAAATCTGAGCAACAAATCATCTCTTCCTTTCCATTTGCTAAAGCAATATGTAATTGTTGGCAAAATAGGACATTAAAGTAAGTCCAGTAAAAGCAAGCTCCATAAAGCTATGAAATAAAAGTAACACAATCCAGTGTAAGCTTCATAAAAGTGAGCTCATGAGCTCATATCTTCATAACATCGAAAACTATGGTGAATCTCTTCAAAGCTCAAAAATAGTTTCAAGTCACTGCATTCTAGATTATAACACCTGATTACAGAAGCAAATGTCAAGGGATTTAAAACAACATAGTGATATCTGACCATAAAAAAAAATCTGTATACCATTTTGTAAAATTGCCTTCAGTAGCCCTGCATGTAAAAACATTTTTTTAGTCTATATATAAAAGAAAGATTTAAAGGTAATAGAGTCTTTGATAAAATACATTGAATGGGAGCAGGTCTCTGCAGGTTAGTGTAGATGAGGGATCCAATCAAATAAAGCCAATAGTGGATCATAGTTCTTAGCCATATAATTCCAAGCCACAGGATGATGACCCACGTAGATTAGCTTTTCAGAAACTTTAGCTTTTACAGCGGGGCAGGGAAAAATAATTAGTTGACAAACAGGGAGGATCAGTACTTAATGTGTCAGTGGGAGTGAAGACAGAGGAACAGGGGAAAACAGCAAATGTAACAAACAGCCACTGATATACATCTTTAAACAAGCAACTTTCCTTAAAGAAAGAGCATGGCATAATCACCTTCTCTCTAAAAACCCTTCTAGCCTTTAAAACTTTCAGCAGTTTCATTATCTAGCAAAAAAAAAAAAATCAAACACGATAAAAGGTATTACTACACAACAATTCAGAATAAGTATCATAACAGCCCCAAAAAATTTCAGGTTGCCATTAACCAACTCCTGAAACCCAGTCAGGCAACCACCCCAACTCCTGACCAAACAAATTCCATTTAGAACATTGCCACACAATTTAATAATTACTTTGTTGACTCCATACTGTCACTTGCAAAATACAATGACAACTCTCCACCATTATCACCAGTACTCCTGAAATAAATTCCAATTCCTTTAATTTTCAGTCCATACAAACCAATTATATGAAAAAAAAACTCATTACCAAACTCAAACATTCTTCCACTGGCTCTGATCAACTACCCAATGAATACTTTAAACTTGCTGCAAGTGCTATTTCTTACTCAGTATCTATCCTTATAAATCGGTATATTACTGAGCAATATGTTCCAACTGTTTGGAAATTGTCTCATGTAACCCCCCTTCACAAACATGGTACCTCTACAGATTTCTCCAGCTACAGACCCATTGCCATTCTTTATGCCCTTGTCAAAATACTGGAAAACTGCATTAATTCTCAAATCCTCAATTATCTCCTGAAAAACAACCTTCTACCCCCCACTCAACATGGTTTCCAACCAAAACTTAGTACAACAGCCCTAATTAATTTTACAAATACTGTGAATGAACATAGAAATAGTGGCCTCTTTACCTTCTCCATATTTCTTGACTTATCCAAAGCATTTGACACTGTTTCCCACAAAAAAACTTATCTCTAAGTTAGCCCTCTTTAACCTCTCCTAATCAACCCTCTCCTGGTTCATTAGTTACCTAACAAACCATCAACAAGAAGTATGATGGAAACATGAATTATTTTCCTCTACCTATCTGTGTTGGTGTACCCCAGGGGTCTATTCTTGGCCCTTTTCTTTTCACTAAATTCACAGACTACACACTGCCACTCAGCATGCTACACTTGTTCAATATGCAGATGATTCCTCACTTATTTGCTCAGCTCCATCCCTTCCTGTACTACTCATCAAAACCCAACAATCCTTCCTGGACATAGAAAAATACCTTAATTATTAGGGACGTGGCTTGGATGGCAAGCTGAAAGCAGCAGAGTTCTTGAGCTCTGCAGTCTTCATTTTTTCCTGACAATATTTTTTATTTAATTTCACCAACAAAGACCTGAAACTACAAAAATCAGATTCTGAAAGTCGTAAGCTACAAGCTGGTGTAATTTTTAAGCTAAAAATGTTCATATTTCCCTGTCAAACTTTCAAATAGAGGGGACATTGAAACCAAATTCACAAAGGAAGATGAGCAGCTCCAAGTTTTCTCAGCAAGAAACTCCAATGAAGAAAGAAATACAGGCAGGGCTTACTACAGTTCAAGACTTGGTGGGTAAAATAAATAAATTAAACTTAAAAGTGGACAATATAAAAGAAGATGCCACCAAACAAATAACCTCATTAAATGAAGTCCTTAAATAATAAAGTGCTCAGATTGCTGTTTGGGAAGGTTCTGTAACAGATATAGACTACAGGTTAACAGAAAAACATAGACTTTCTTAAATTAAGAAAACACCAGACTCATTGAAAAGATAGATGACATTGAGAATAGAACCGGGAGAAACAATATAAGAATCTATGGCATCCTGGAGCAGATTGAGGGGGACAATATGATTAATTTCCTGACTTCTTGGATTCCTAAAATCCTAAACCTACCTGAAGCGCTATACTTTGGGATAGAAAAGGCATAGGGGCGTGGCTTGGATGGCAAGCTGAAAGCAGCAGAGTTCTTGAGCTCTGCAGTCTTCAACTACAACTTCTGTATACAGTAAAACAGCTGTCCAAGATCTATTATTGTAAAATTTATTTCCACTCAAGACAACAACCTTGTTTTAAGAACTGCCTGGTCCCTTGCTCCATTAAAAAATGGTGACCAAACTATCAGGTTTGACAAGAACTTTTTCATCTTTGTAATGTCCAAAAGAGGAACATGTGTGCCTCTAATAAAATCATTAAAAAATGAAGGAATCAAAGCAAAACTCATATTCCCAGCAAGAATAAGACTATCCCTGCCAGAAGAAAATAAATCTTTTGACTCTCTCGAAGAAACATCCACATTTGTCCAAAAAAAGAACCTTTTAAGTCAACCTGAACCCATGAATTCTTCAAGGAACTTAAAAGACAAGCTTCAAAAAATGAGTGGACTATTAAAGAAAAAAAGAAACCCAGAGACAAATGATTATACATAACTTCACATTTCATGCACATTTTTTTTTGTTTTCTCCCCTCTAAATAATGTGGAATCATACACAGAAGGTCATATAACTTTTTTCCACAGCAATGCTAACTTTATAAATAATATATAGTACTCAAAATTCAAGTAAATCAAAATCTTATCTAACTGCAAACTATTTTATACTTTTATCTCTTTATATGCATGGCATAGCACTAGTGAAATAGTATAAAATCACTCACTCATTTCATATATTTGTATATAGTTTATATTCTATACTAATTTCTTTATGTATGTGCCTTCCCTTTCTGTTTTAGTCCTAGTGTCTTAGTGTTTAATCATTGCAGGAGAGAGAAATGCTTACTGTGTTACTTTTAAGTATAAACAAAGAAAGTGGTGTCGTATTATTGTACATACATTTACTACTTAACTGAACTTCTGCAATGTGCTCCATTTAGCTAATATATCTTATAGCTGTGTACGGTTGGTAATTTGGAGCCTTTATTTGAAATATTCATAATTTAACAAGTTATGCTTAAAAGCTTCACTTCACTAGAAAATTCCCACCTACTTACTTTTTTGATGGAATTTTGACAACTTTTGTGGCAAGCTCGAGCTTCTAAAGGTTAGCTCCAAGACTCATGAGAAACAATCGTCTTTCAGGAAGTAGGCATGACATTTGAACCTGTTTCTCTTCACTGAACTCCAACAGCCAATCAGATTCAAAAATGATCGTTTGAACTGCGTTTTCATTCATTTAGCAATTATTTTTTATCTGAAAAGTCTTATAAGCATATGTTTTACTGTAAATAGTGATTTATTTAATCTGAATTACATTTATATTTAAGAATTACAAATATGTTTCTGACAGTAACAGCTTTAAATGCATCTTTTTTCCTGTCTGCTTTAATGACAATATATTCCTATATTTACTCATAGTAACAATTAAGCCTTGGTGGTACAGCAGTAGCATTGTTGCCTCACAGCAAGAGGTTCGCTTGTTCAATTCTTGGCTAGAGTGCCTTCTGTGTGGAGTCTGCATGTCCTTCCTGCAGTCGAGTGGCCTCCGAAAGACATGTGTAAATGGGCATGGCTTCGCTGAAGGTTGGGCATCGGGCTGGCAACTCGGCACCATAAAAATCTACTGCCAATCATTAGCAGACCAGAGTTCTGCTGTGGCGACCCCTAAAAGCCAAAAAGACAAATAACAACTCATAGTAACAAATAATTATTAGGCTTAATGAATTTATCTTAGTCTATTTAGATAAAAACAATTTTTAGAAAATGTATACAGCTTCATGTTCTTAGTTCATGCATACATAATATATTAAATCAAATTTTTCTTTTTGTATGTTTTAATGTACATGCAGTTTCCCTTCTGCTTGCTATTAACCTGCAGTAGCTAGGAATTCCCATTAGATGTCATGAGAGAGTTAGTTTGTGGCTTCTATTAGAGCTAGTAAGCCTGGATTTAGTTTATCCACCCGAAGGTTGTTAAAATATAGAGTTTTATTGTTTTCACATTTAGAGTTTTTAAATTGTCCATAACAGTTTTAAAAATGTAATTGTCATAATGAATCAAGGAAAGCACTTTTCAATTTTACTTACAATAGACTCCATCAAATGATAACATTTAACATTATATCTATGTCAGTGGGTTGAACAACCTCATGAAAAGGAATAGTGTCAACAAATATTTAATGCTATATAAAGCAGATTTTGCATTCATTCAGGAATCTCACTTAGTAACAGAATACCTAAACAAATTAACCAACAAATTAAGGATTATAAGGATCAAATTGCAGAAATAGTTGATTCATACTCAAGCAATGATGGTATGGTTGCTTACTAAAACTAGATAAAAAGATGTACACTTTTGCAAACAGTACTGAATACCGGGTATTGGGACTAAAACTGTGAAAAAACATTTAGACACCATAACATTAAAGTCTAAAGGTGAGTTACTATTAGCAAGTGATTTTAATTGTATCTTGTCTTCCACTGATACTACAAGCTCTAAGTCCTTCAAGATGTCCCCTGCTGCCAAGCACTTGAAGAACTATATAAAAGACAGAAACTTAATTGACATTGATGGTATAAAAATATTATCCTCCCTGAAATATTCCCATTACTCTTAGAGATTTGTTTTACACAGATGTCAATAATAATGGAGAGGTTTCAGATATTATCCTATGGGACAATTTAAAGGTAGTCTTACATGGTAAAGTCAAAAGTTGGTATATAAATAAAAGGAAAGCATGGGATAAAAAACTGGTAGATGTACAAAAAGAAACTGATAAACTAAAACTTACAGGAAATGACAGATCTGCATTAGCTGACATATGTAAACTGAACAAGGAATATCAGGATATCATGCAGCATAAAATATCAATAAATCTGGAAAAAATCAGATTACAGTCCTACTCAATTAATCCCAAAAGTATGCACAGTATTGTGATTAGATTTAAACATTTAAATGAAAAAATTCATATAAAAGAAATAATATACACTAGAAATAATCAGATTATCAAAGTTACAGATCTAAAAAATATCTTATGTTTCAAAAAACTATTACAAGAATATTAATAATAATATCTCATCTACAAGTGATAATAAAAGTATAGACAATTTCTTGGTAATAATATTCAAAAGAAGCTATGCAAGCATAATATTAATAACATAGATAAACCCTTTTCCTTTAAAGAATTAAAGGAACAAATAAAAAATCTTAAGACAAAAAAGGCACCAGTGCTGGATGGTTTAATTCTGAAATTTTACAAACTCTTACCTGAAAACATTTTGAAAATCTTATTCAATGCAATCCAAGAAGTTAAAACTACAGCAAACATCCCTCCCTCATGGAAATATTCTATCATCTCTCCCATCTTAAAACCAAATAAAGAGCCCAATCTTTGTACATCATACAGGCAAATTGCTTTGCTTAACATTGATTGCAAGATATTCATGTCTATCTTAGCAGACAGATTAAATAATATTCTTTCAATATTAATTCATGAAGACCAAAGACCAAACCAGGTTTATCAAAAACAGAAAAGTGCAAGACAATGTAATTAGATTACTATCCTTAATAGACTTAGCAAACAAGAAAAAAATGTGCTTTCTATTTTAAGCCTTGATATAGATGAAGCTTTCGACTCCCTAAATTGGCCATGTCTGTTTAAAGCTCTGCAAAAATACAATTTCTCCACAAACTTTATAGGAGTAATTAAAAAACTTTATGAAAAGTCCATGGCCTATATAAAGATTGGATCTTGCCTATCTAGTCCATTTGAAATATTAAGAGGTACTAAACAGAGGTGCCCCCCTCCCCATTACCCTTTGCCTTGGCTATTGAGCCTCTTGAAAATTATGGTAGAAATAATGACAGTGCTAAAGCATATAAAGTGTCAGACACTTATCCCCCAAGATGCAATTGTTTGCTGATGACCTAATAACTTCTAATGCTATTGAAAATTCAGTAGCTCACCTGTTACGTAATCTAGACTTCTTTGCAATTATCTCTAGTCTAAAATTCAATCACAACAAAACTCAGGCACTTCTAGTACATAAAAATGTTACTATGAAACTTAGATCAAAAAGAGACATAAAATGGGAGGGCACGCATATAAATATCTTGGTATCATTATTGAATGTAATTATAAAAAAAACACTTGCAGCTAATTACTAACAACTTCTAAACTCATTTACAAGTCTGACAATTGGAACAGACTCTACTTCACATCTGAAGATAGACTAAGTTTAATCAAAATTATACTGTTACCTAAAATCTTATTAATTGGCCAAGCTCTAATAATTCTCCCACCTGTCAAAATTAAACAGAAGATTAATAACTTATTACTCAGCTTCCTTTGGTATCCCAAAAAAACAAGAATTTTTCTTCTCTGGCACACCACAACCTGGGATTAAGGAGGTATGGGGTTTCCAGATATTGACTTTTATTTAAACTGCATTTATTAACATAGTGTTGCTTTGGAATAATACTTCTTGTACATCATTTTGGAAATCAGTACATGAAACCTTACTTCTTAATAGCAATAGGACATTGCTTGAACCATATACTCAAATACATACAAACATCTTTATATGGATTTTAAAAATATACATTCAAAGTGGAAGGTCAAAACTTGTTCTCACACCTCTTATAAAGCAAATATTGCTGCTGTTTAAAAAGCTTATGTTTTCTAATCAATTAATTAAGAATTTATTAATAATTACGTTTCCTATTGCTTACACAAATGAATATTTAATATCTCTTGATACTCAGAAAATGTTAGAATTTAAGAAGGGTGACCTATTATATTGGAATCAGTTTCTCTCAGCCAATAAAATAAGTTCTGCAGTCTATTTGATCAGTGGATATAGTTTGCAAAATTGCAAGTGGCTGGACATCCAAACTTGTAAGGATTTTATACATGCTAATCTTGTACCCTCGTTAGAGGCATACAATAAGAGCAACTTAAAAATCTTGGATTTTATCTCAACAATTTATTAATAGTTCACCCAAGAACACTTCATACATATCTGTTATTTATACAATTCTATAATGATTTTAGCAAAACAGATGTTTCTTTTTGGAATTATTCAAGTGAAGTTAATAAACAAGTATTCTCAGAAAAAAGATTAAAAAAGAATGTTTACAGTTGGTGAAAGAATCCACATCTTCCCTGTGCTTGTGTGTATACACATGGAAATTTCTATATAAATGTTTTTTCACCCCACATAGACTATTAATAATGTACAAGAAAGGTTAAATGAAATGCTAGAGATGTTGACACCCTGATGCTGACTGGATACATATGGTTGTTAATTGCAAAATAATTTCCACATTTTGGTTAGACTTTAAATATCTTTGTAAAGCTCTATGGAATGACAACTGTATAATTTCTGACTCCCTTACACTTTTCAATGTTCCTGAAGTCATTCCTAAAAAACAAACATTTTTACTATGGTCTATCCCCTCTATAGCAAGGAAAATTGATTGTTACTTCTTCTTCTTTCAGCTTTTCCTGATTAGGGGTCACCACAGCGGATCACCTGTCTGCTCATGATTGGCAGTGGAGTTTTACAGTGTTGAGTTGCCAGCCCAACACCCAACCTTCCACAGAAGGCACACACTCACACCTAGGGCCAATTTAGAGTGTCCTATCCACTAAAAATTGGAAATCCCAATCTACTCCTGCCTTTAAAGCTGAGTTTATTCATCTTGTGAAACACTTTTGTAAAAATGAGATTGCTACTATAAAAGCAAAGACTAACAACACAACTCATCATTTAATTGCTTGGATAAAATTGTCTAATCTGTTAGAGAAATATTAAGTGTTCTCCTATGTATATTGCTTTTTTTCATTGTTATGGATATTGTATATAGTTTATTTGTTTTTTCTTGTTACTATACTGTTAAGTTATTGTGTTATAAAATGAATAAAACATTTTTGAAACAAAATACCTTAATAATCTCAAATGATTCTCAACCCTTCCAAAACATAACTAATGCTTTTCTGCAACAGTAAAAATTATATAGATTCTACTTCATTTGCCATTTATTCATCTGATAATACCTTTATTGAACCAATTGATCAAACTAAGTTACTTGGGGTTACCTTAGACAATGACCTCAGATTTGATAAACACTTAGCCCCTGTCATCAAGAAAATAAACTTCAAACTTGGCTCCTTATACAGAATAAAGCCCTTCCTAACTGACTCCACCAGACTTGCTATGAGTAGAACCTACCTTCTATCTAACCGATTATATGCTTCATCCATCTTCACTAATTTAAGAAAATGTGACATCTAAATTAGAATCCTGTTACTATAAAGTAGCCAGATTTGTCTCCAACCAACCTACAAGAACTGATCATTGTAAAATTCTACACCAACTCAATTGGCCGGAACTTCCCAACCTATTAACCTTTAACCAGCTAGTATTCACTCATTCCACTGTGCTTTATCCTGATAATTGTCCTTTGATTAGTAATCTTGTTCATCCTCACTCTTGCAGTAGAACCCTAAGGTCTTCTAATAAAATGCTTTTGAAAGCCAGTAGAGCTAATGATACCTATGGAATTTCCCTATACACATATGCAAAGTTACCAACATTTGGAATGACATACCCCAAAATATACTTAACACCAACAATACTTCTAAATTCAAACAATTACTTAAGCAGCACCTAAATAACACGGCTCTGCTCCTGTATTAAACATGATTAATAAATTTAAGCTCACCCTTGACTAGCTCACCACTCTTTTACTTGATCTTTCCCTTCTTAGCATCTCCTTCCCCATTTCTCCTGCCTCTCTTCCTTAACTGCATTTTTTATTGTTTTTCTATATTCTTCCTATCAATTACACCCCTATCCCTAAACCTTTTTTTTCTTTTTCTTTTAGCTGGTCCTAATAGTTTATTAATCTCTATTTCTCCTCTACTATTTTTTTATTCTAATCCACTGCTTGTAATTTTAACCTTATCTCAACTCTCTTCTCATGGCTTAAGTATGTATATATGTTGCATTTTAGACTGTATGCACATTTATTTCTTATTGTATAATTTATTTTATTTTTTTATATTGTATGCATCTCTCAATATGCCTTTTGTACTGTTCAGTGTTGTATTTGTGGAGCTTTTCTCCCCAGGCCTCCACTGAAAAGGGGTCTTATAAGCCCAGTCAGGCTCTCCTGGTAAATAAATAGAAATAAATAAATGATGTACAGAATATAAGACTGTAGCAGCAATGTTGGAACATAAACATCTGCAGAAGGATAAATGCTCTTAGACTGTACAGTTGCTAGACTTTATTATTGTAGAATGTATAATTTTTTTGCTGTGGAATGCTGCATAAAGCTGTATGACTTCTTTGCTTTGTATGTGTATATGCTACTATATTTATTATGGTTACTGGGGCTTTTCTCCCTGGGTATCCACTGAAAACGGGCTCTTTTTAGGCCCAGTGGACTTTCCCGGTCATCAAACTGAAATAAATAAAAAAATGCATGAATCCTCTGACAAAAATTACAGTACTACCATTATTGCAATGCAAACTACAGTCTAAGGCACCAGACCAGCCAGAGAACTGTGGTCAGACATTACTATGCTGCTTTAAATCCCTTGACATTTGCTCCTGCCACTATTGATAAAAAAAATGCAGTAATAAATGACTAAGAACCTGCTGTTATTTACAATTGTCCCACAACTGTAAATGGAGCTATAATACTTAAAACAGTAAAATGCAGAAAAGTACAAAAAAGACCAATATCATCGGACAGATAACTAAGGGCAACCACACTTATAATTCCACTAGGAATGTGTAACTTTATTTTTCCTGAATGTCTTAAGGGCAGGGAATGTCTATGAAATATATTAAATCTCCAGCTATGCTGGTTGTTGGTTGCTGGTAGTTTATTAGATTTGCCTCAGGGTCTGATTCAGTGTATTGATCCTCCTTATGTAATTGTTTCTGATAAAAGAAAGAGAGATCTATTTTCCTGAAGACATTCAAGATTCTGAATCTGAACATGAAGATGAAGGGACAGATGCAGGGTTTTCTCCTCAGCAGAGTATAGCATCTGATTATCTCAGTGGGGAGTTCTTTCTCAGAGGCTTTCTAAAATGTGCCAGTGTTTTCAGTAGGAGAACACTGAGGTTTCAGTAAAATTTCAGGCAGCAGCACTTCCACCAAAGCTGACATCACTGGAGGGATGGGTGAAGGTTCTGGGAAATTTCATCTGTAATAGCTCATAGTTTTTGTGGGACTGACAACCTGCTGCCCATAAAAAGGCAGATAAAGAGTTAGGAATGTTATAAAATTTAAGTGTTTATACGCTCATCCCAAATTTGCTCCAGCAGCTATAGCTTTTATTAATCCTACTGCTGCAAGACATTTGAGTAATTCCAATCACTTTATGACAAGGCTGGGGAAAAGTGTATGCTTCCACAGTTTAAATTTTCTGTATTTTGAAATGTTAGGCTCATATAGTAAAGTTTGACCTGACCAACTGTGACAGTATAAATGAGTTTTTTTCCTGCCATTTCTATTTGAGGAAAAATCTTTTTTAAAAAATGAGTTATCAACTGTAAAATGGAATAAATTAAACTATTTAAAGTGTGTGTATGACTGTGATACTACTACCAGGGCTATGGACACTCATTCTGTATTGAGAAGGTTTGCCTGACTACATTCAAAGAACCTTCCAGATGTGAAAAATGAGATTTTCAATTCTCCTCTAGATAGAGACTTAGTTTTTGGTCCCTCTGCAGAAGGTATCAACAAGTGTGATGAGAGGGGTACGCTAATACAAGGAATCTCTAAAAAATGTCAGCCCTCCTTTTCCTAATTTTCTAAGGGATTCTGTAACCCATCATCCAGTTATGACAAGAAACAAACTGTCTCGGCAAAATGCTGGCAAACAGATGTTTAAGTAATCGCAAAAGGGGTTTAAAAAGCATAGAGGAGCCCCTCAAAACCAAGTATAGTCCAACAAGTCAGAATAAATATTTAAGGGACCATACCATCCCTATGCCTTGCAGTCCTTTTTCCCTTCCAGCAGGTCTGAATCTCCGCTTCTGTCTTAAGCCACAAATAGTTTCAGACACATGGGTTCTGAAGATCATTCATCTAGATTACTGATACCAGTGGGAGGTAATTTCTTACCAGATCACATCCTTTATTTCTCCCTGTCCTTCAACATGTGTTGTCTCAGGGAGTGGTAGAGCCAGTTCCTCCTTCCCAGTTTGGTATGGTTATACAATGGATGGAAACATGAAGCAGGGCTACAGTGAGAAGTAATGTAGCAGTTGTTAATACCCAGGACCTAGTGACTGGCACTTCTGGCCAGAGCTCATGGTGTTCTTTTTACAGGCCACATGAGCAAAAATGGTACTGAAACTGCTTATGTAGAACTTATTAGTCTGGGTTTGCAAAGGATGTACCATAGAAGGTACTGCAGGAAAAATGAGCAAGGCCAGAGAGAAATCCAAAGCTGCTTTGAAGCAAGTGGCTGTTAGAGGAACCATTTCAGAGGGTAGCAATGGGTATTGTGGGACTGCTGAGTTTGCTATGTTCCCCAAGTGAGGAATATATGCTGGTGGTGGTGGATCATCACACTAGGTACCCAAACATGGTAGCTCTGTCTTCTGATGAAGAGGAGACTGTAAAAAAATGCTTTACTAGACATTTTCAGCAGGGTAGGTTTTCCTGGGAAATATTGACTGAGGTGCCAACTTCATGCCAGACCTGGCTTGTTTGTGGAAATGCTCTGGGGTAAAGCATCTAAAGACTCCACCCTACCATTCACAGGTAAATTATCTTTTAGAGAGATTTTACTCTTCACTGAAGACCATGTCAAGGGAAATTGATGACCAATCCATAGGGAGTGGGACTAGTAATCTGTCCAGTCTTTGCACATACAGGTAAATGCCCCAGGAATCTATATTTTTTTCACGCTTTGAGCTAGTGTATAATTACAAGACAAGGGGTCCCTGGATGTAACTCATGTTGAATGGGAGCATGAGTAATTCCCATAAACAGTCTCCTGAGGAGCATGTCTCAAATCTCAGGACTAGGTTTACGAAGTCCATGGGGAAAACTCTAGAGCATCCAACATGGGCACAACAGCTGTACAAGACTTGATATAACAGGCTAGCCAAATAGTAGCCTGCAGGGAAACAGGTGATGGTACTTCCCATTAGATATAACAAGCTGCAAGACATCCTATGAAGGTACTGTACTCACTGGAAAAAGTGAGTGGTGTCAACTACATGATAGCATTTATGCTCTGACCTCCAGCCTGGAAGCTACCATGTTAAAATGATTAGGCCATATGGTGAGCCATGTGAACCATCTGGTGGAGCATCATATTGATCCATCTCCCTAAAGGCTACCGGAAAATGTTAGCTAAATTTTGAAAGAGGAAATGAAGAACATGGTGGAACTGGGAATAATCCAGGAGTCCCAGCAGTCCTGGGACCTACCAGTGGTGTTGGTGCCAAGGAAATATGGCAGCATCCAGTTCTGCGTGTACTACAGGAAATTGAAGAGTCATGCTAAGTTAGATGCTTACCATATGCCCAAGATGGATGAAGCCTTGGAGCAGTTTGGTGGGGCTATCTATCTACTATTGACATGACCAAGAATTACTGGCAGGAAGTCTTGACACCTGCAGCCAGGAAGATGATTTGTAGCCCCATTTTTGTTACCAGCTTACAAAAATATCTTTTGGTATGAAGAATGCCCCTGCAGTTTTACAAAGGCTGGTAGATCATTTCATAGTAGAAGTAGGGAATTATGCTCTTACTTGTCTGGATGACAGATGACAGTCTTGGGCAGAACATGTGTAACATGTCAAGGAGTTATTGGGCAGACTTCATAGTGGCTGGTTATCAAAGACTAACAAATGTCAGGTGGGTATGACAGAAGTATCTTATTCTGAGTGTTTGGTAGAAAGATCAGGCCATAACCTGCCAAGGCTTAAGGCTATTTAGACAGTGCCCACTCCTATTGCCAAATAGGTGAGGACATTCTTTAGGATCAATTTATAGGAACTGTGTTCCCTTTTTAGTATGAAAGCAACTCCCTTTTAACAAGAAAAATAGAAGAAGCTGGTGCTCAGATAACCTTATGAGCAGTCATTTCTAAAGCTCAGGGAGGCTCATATTGGACCCCCTGTATTGGCTAGTCCTGAAAATGATTGAAAATTATTTTTACAGGTAGATACATCTAACTATTGGGTAAGAGCTGTACTTTCTTAAGGGGAAGAAGAACACCTACTCTCTGCTAAAGCAACAGATGTCAAACCATGAAGGAATCTTATGTAGCCATAGAACAGTGTATGAGTATAACCTATAATTTGTGTAAACTACATCCCTACTTGTATGGCATAAAGTTAATTGCCGTTAGACCATAACCCTTCAAAATAGCCACACCAAGCTTCTCAGATGGAGTGCGGCTTTGCACTCATTTGGCAGGACTATCAGCACTGCTGTGATGGGTCATCTAAAAAAAAAGAGTGGACCCTTGCCATAAGACACAATTTTTGAAAAGACTCAATTGAGGTTCTTAAGGGTAAAGAAAAGTGAAGCCAGAATTTATGCCAGACTGAATGAAAATGAATTTTCTTTGGCATGTTCATCTGCAGTTTAGTGTTGTTATGGCTATGAATGTGGAGCTTTATCTGAATGTCTGAAGTACACTGGAATATCCAGACATGCTGGAACCTCCTTGTTAATGTTGCAAAGATAAAAGAGGAGTGTTATTATCTTTTTTAATTTACACTTTGTTGACCAGGTTAGTCCCCGTAAGCCAATGGTTTCTTCAAGGAAGGCCTGAGTTGGTATTCACACTGAACAAAGTGGATTTGGGCAGGACGTGAATCTAGAAGATTGGTATTTCCATTTCTGGGAATTCCAAGATGGAGAGAGCAGAAGGTAAAAAAACTTACTGAAGGAATAAGGAGATGAAGTAATTGTTAGTGTTAAAAACTGGAGGATTGGAGAACCTGTATTAATACATTTGAAGCACCAGGCAGAGACAAAGGAAGGAGAAAGGATAACATCAGCTGTATTCTCAGCTGGTTAAGTAGCGAGTATTAAGAGTCGACCTCTGCAATTGTTTCTTAAACCTTGTGTAGATGCAGCATGGAAGAATGGACTGAGAGGACAAAGACAGTTTGTCAACAGCCACAGAGAAGATGCTTGTAGTAAAAAAGCAAAAGCAATACCAGTGTGAACAGTTATGATATTGTGGACAGTATGCTGTCTTTAATATCAAGCCCTAGGGCAAAATAGCATTAATCCATTTGAGAGTTTACATTTTCTGTGAAATGATATTTGAAAGCTTTAACTGAAGAAGAAAAAAAATTACTGACTGAAAAAAAGAAAGTATCACAGTGAAAAGATGATTTTGGAGATTGGGGCTTCAACTAAAAAAGAAAATGTGCAGTTTAGGACTGATATGGATGAGCATGAGTTAAAAAATATTTTAGCATGTAATAAGTTAAAGTGATAATAGGGGGTAACAATGGATGTTAAGGATTGGGAAAATTCAACATATTTCAAATACAGTAATTGTGAATAGTAAGGGGGAACCCAAAGCATGTTTCTGTGGTTATGAAAATCATTTAGTAAAAAATTAACAAATGAAGGCATGGCCATGTTGGAAGAGAGGACATACAGCAAAAAAAAAATATTTATTGTACAGAATCTGGCCACTTCTGGTTTGACTATCCTATGCTAGAAAATGAATGTGTAGATGAAGAGGAAAGTGCAGAAAAAGACAAACAAAATATTACTACAGAAAATGCTAAAAGAGAAAGTAGTAAGGGGAGGGGGTACTGAAGAAAGGTTTGAGATTGAGGAAGATAAAGAAAAAATAATGGCTCAATGTGAGGTTAATATGCAGGAATAAAACAGATTCACTTTTAGAAAGTGAAGAGGAAGACAAGACAGAAGGAGAAAAAAACAAGATTTAGAAGTAAAACACATAAAAAAGGAAAAGGATTTTGTAGGAATTTTAGAATTAAATGTGATTAGCATTAGAAATGATTGGTAGTGATGAAATGATGTAAAAATTGATGTTTTTTTTTTGTTTACTGGTATTGGGGAAAAAATTGTTTGGTCGGTAGGAAATTAAACAATCTGGAATAAGAATTCATATAAAAATGAAAAAATAAGAATTCTAGATGTAACAATATTAGCAGCAGGAAGCAGAGTGCTATGAGAATGAGATGATAAATATGAAAAATGTATGCATATGCTAGTATGACTGAGAGGAAAGTTGTTTGAAGAAATTAAATATGTTGGCGAAAGTCAATAGTGATTCTAGGAGGTTTTAACAGTAACCTGAGGAAAGAAAAAGGAAACCTAACACAATATAATAACAGAACTAATAAAATGTAGATATTTAAAACAGGAAAGAATAGAGAGTGGACATATAAAATGGAAATGTTTAATTTTTAATTTAATTATGGAGCTTACTCTAAAGATGTGAAAGAAATAATGAGGGAATACAGATGGCATAGTTTTCATATCACGGAGCAGTTTGAGCTAGGATATAAGACTGACAAGGTGAGAAAAGGGATAGTGAGATTACGCACAAATTTTACTAAGGTGGATGAAGACAGAGATATTATGGAAAGATCACATAAAGAGTTTTTATATTAACTCCACTTCTGCTTATACATTACCCACCATGTCCAAACATATATTTAAAGTGGAGAAAATAATAAAATGATGTAAAGAAATTTCTCAGAATTATAAGAAATACAGAAAGAGAAGGTGACAAAATAAGGGAAATATATATGTATATATGTATATATATATATATATATATATATATATATATATATATATATATATATACATACAGTGGATGTAAAAAGTTTACACATCCCTGCTAAAATGCCAGTTTTGTTGTGATATAAAAAATGAGACCACAATAAATCATTTCAAAACTTTTCTCACCTTTAATGTGACCTATAACCTGTACAATTCAATTAAAAAATAAACAAATCTATTAGGGGAAAATATAAAAAATAAAAAACGTACAATAAGCTGGTTGCATAAATGTGCACACCCTTAAACTAATACTTTGTTGAAGCACCTTTTGATTTAATTACAACATTCAGTCTTCTTGGGTACACACCTACCATCAATTAAAGCGACTCTGATTAACCCCGGATAAAGTTCAGCTGTCCTAGTGGGACTTTCCTGACATTTACTCAGTTGTCTGCTACAGCAAAAGCCATGGTTCTCAGAGAGCTTACAAAGCATCAAAGGGATCTCATCAGTGAAAGGTATCAGTCAGGAAAAGGGTACAAAAAATTTCCACAGCATTGATATACCATGGAACACAGTGATGACAGTCATCAAAAAGTGAAGAAAATATGGGACAATAGTGACGCTACAAAGAACTGGATGTCCCTCCAAAATTGTTGTAAAGACAAAACAAAAACTGGTCAAAGAGGCTGCCAAGAGACCTACAGCAACACTGAAGGAGCTGCAGAAATTTCTGGCAAGTACTGGTTGTGTACTACATTTGACAACAATCTCCTGTATTCTCCATATGTCTGGACTATGTGGTAGGGTTGCAAGATGGAAGTCTTTTCTTACACAGAAAAACATCCAGGCCTGGCTAAAATTTGTAAAACAATACATCAAGTCTCCCAAAAGCATGTGAGAAAATGTGTTATGGTCTGCTGAGACCAAGGTTGAACTTTTTGGCCACAATTCCAAAAGGTATGTTTGGTGCAAAAACAATATTTTACATCACCAAAAAAAAACACAATCCCCATGGTGAAGCATGGTGGTGGCAGTATCATGCTTTGGGGTTGCTTTTCTTCAGCTGGAGCTGGAGCGTTATCAAGGTGGAGTGAATTATGAACAGTTCCAAATACCAGTCACTTTTGGCCCAAAACCTTCAGGAGTCTGTTAGAAAGCTGAAGATTATTTATTTATTTATTTGTTTGTTTATTTATTTATTTATTTGCAGTTTGTTTGCCAGGATGGTCCATTGGGCCTGGAGGAGCCCATTTTCAATGGAGTCCTGAGGAGAAAAGCTCCAGAAATACAAATTACATAATAAAAAAATGAAGATGAAGAGGAATTTCACTTTTCAACACAACAATGACCCCAAGCATACATCCAAATCAACAAAAGAATGGCTTCACCAGAAGTAAATTAAAGTATTATAGAAAATTTGTGGAGCAACCTGAAGAGGGCTGTGCACAAGAAATGCCCTCGCAATCCGACAGATTTGGAGTGCTTTTGCAAGGAACATTGGGCAAATATTGCCAAGTCAAGATGTGCTATGCTGATATATGCCTACCTAAGAAGACTGAATGCTGTAATTAAATCAAATGGTACTTCAACAAAGTATTAGTTTAAGGGTGTGCACACTTATGCAACCAACTTATTGCACATTTTTAATTTTTTATATTTTTCCCCTAACATACTTGTTTGTTTTTCAATTGAATTGTACAGGTTATATGTCACATTAAAGATGGGAAAAGTTTTGAAATGATTTGTTGTGGCCTCATATCACAAAAACCTGGCAAATTGACAGGGGTGTGTACACTTTTTTTTTTATATCCACTGTATGTATGTTAAAAGGTGTGTGAAAGTGACCCTGGAAGACCGTCTATTACAGCATTCAACACTATGTAGTTAACCTTTACACCATTGGCGTAATACATAGTATGCATTGGCTCAAGTTCATGATGTTTCTTATTGAGATCGTGGGACAGTGCAGATCGGGAGATTTACCCTTTTCTGCACTGTAGTGAGATCTCGGAGTTAGACTATATAAGTGGCAAAGGATGTGGGGGGAGTAGCCCCACACAGGGGGTGCAGGGGGCTTGCCCCCTTGCAAAAACATTACTCTCAGTGCTGTGCTGTACATATCTGGTCCATAAGCCATGCTGCAAAGAGGACAATAGACTACAGAAGTCGAATATTCCAACCTAATTAATATTCCGAACATCGAACATGTAAACCGCATTTTTGAACAGTTTATGTTCTGCTGTTCAGTGTTTTAATTCTAAACATATATATCAAAATAGAGGGAAAGGTTATGCTAAATAGGCAAGGAGTGTTTGTGGAAAATGATTATTCACTGTACTCGAAGCAGAAGAGAAGCAAATTTATTCCAGCAATCAGGGAATGTTGAAATGTAAATCTGAGGTTCAAGCTGCTGTATCCAGTTTGTCTTCAGGATATTTTTTCCTGGAGGATCAAAGTATTTTTTTGATATAGAACAGGCTAAGAAAGAAATGTAAAAGTTTGTCTAACAAAACTGAGCCATCAAGCAGAATGGGGCTCAGCTTCTCATTCTTCTGATGATAAAACATATTATGAGACTTTGCCAGTGAAACCATTTGCACTGTCCAATGGAAAATATTTGGCAGGCAGAGAAGCACTGGGGTTGACTAGAAGAGTTGGGAGGACCCTGGAATCGTACAAAAATCAGGAGTTGAGAGACAGATGAACCGGAAGACCAGCAACATAGACATTAGTAAATAAAGGTTAGACTGCAAAGCATTATTCACATTTGTGAAGTGTGGCTGTATAAAAAAAACTGGAAAGATTGGACTTATGTTGACTTTGTTAAACTTATGGGGAACTAAAAGGCATTTGCCTTGCTTCATGTCATTAATGTTTGGGGAGGGGAAGAGGAAGGAAAAAGGTAACTAAAACAATTTCTATTTTTAATATTTCTATGAAAATTTTCAGAATATAAATCAAACGTTTTATGATAAACCCTTTTTAGCTGTTTTTGAATGTGATAAAGGTATTGAACAGAAGCTTTTACTTTTTTAGAATTAAGAAATATAGGCATAATGATGCAAAAAAAGAAAAGCTAGACAAAAGCATGTTTAAATTAATAGGCTATAATCTTGGGTTGTTAAAGTGGGGGATGGTGTGCAAAAGTACACAGATCATAAGATAAGTAAAAATCATATGTTTTCTTACTTTTGTATAGGTGAATGTTTGGATTAATCCCCTTGGCTTAATCTAATCAGTTTTAAGTGAAAATAAGTAAATAAGAGAACACTGAATATAATGAAAAGTTTTCTTTTAGCAATAAATGTTTAAGCTTGTCTTTAGAAGCCTGCAGCCGAGGACTACATTGTGTGTTTTTTTTTTAAATTTCCATGGAGATAAGCTGATAATAAGACAATAAATAGTCAGAATACTGGCTTTGTCAAGGCTAAAAGTTAGTACTTTCTGAAAGCATGCATGTTCACATCTGAGAGGGGAATAAAGATAAAGAACATACACCAATTAGTGTAAGTAGAAGCATGGGAAATACCCTTTATCTTAACATGAAGGTTAACTAAGGACTGTGTTTTTAGCTGTCTATTGGGTCAATTGTTTCTGTTAGGAGGGTTTGAAGGTGTACATAGCTCTGTGTGTTTGTATTAACTTAATAGGTTAAAGGGGTGTGTTTTTATTTTTTTTAGGGTTTTTATTAAAAATAAAAGGTCTTGTAAAATGTGACATAGGTTCCAGCATTGATAATCCTGCCATACATTGGGTGCATGTATCACAAAAGCTGGAAAAAGACACTTAAAAAACTGTCATATATAATAGGTGTGAATAATGAATTCTTAAGATGGTGACACTTTCCATATTATCTTGGAATGTGAATATTCTTACAGGTGTAGACAGACAAAATGAACAAATATCAATGCTACACAAGACACATTTGGAAAGAACTGAGTATGTAAATATTTAAAAGGATTTCAGGATGGATATTGTCAGAAAAATATGTATTAATGTGTGTATTAGTAATATGCTTAGTGCATTTAGAGCTTGAAAAGGGTTAACACATTTATTCTATTTCATACTGCATAAATCTGTACAAACTGCAGGAAAATAATGAATAGAACAATACTACTTGTATGAAGCTTAGACAAGAAGTTCTGTTTGTGCTGTGAGAAAATACACAGCTGTAGAAGCTATAGATATTTAGGACAAAGCCTGTTTGAAAATATAAACTGCAATCAGCATTTGCTTGTATCTGAGTACCTGGAAATGTAACACTGTACAATAGAAGCCTGTAAACGAATTAGTGCCCACCAAGGCCAAGTTGTTTTTCTCAAACGTTTCTCACAAATCTAGTTATGTCAGCAGAAAATCTGAGTAACATCTGCTGTAGAACAATACTGAAAGTTGTGTTTGATTACATCAGCCATAGAAGGCCATGTCTTGTAAAATAGTATAAGAATAAGCATACTTCCTGTTAGTAGTTAGACAAATCCTTGTATTTGCATGTTTTGTCTACTTGCAGCAAGTAATTAAATATGCCTTAACTGAACCTTATGTGTATTGGTCTTTGAAGTTTTTTCCTTTGACAGACTGGTCCTTCGGACCAGAAACCCTCACTTCGCCTCGGAACAGACAGGCCAGGTGGCTTGAAACCATACGGGGAAGAAACCACATCGGTTCTTCTTAGTTGAAAAGCCCTCCGACTGAATTGTCGTACAAAAGAGGCCAGCCACTTTCTGATCTGTGACTGAAGGACGGGTTTACTCAAACCAGGTGATCAATCACGAAGGCTCAGGTAAGGTGAATCTACCTTTTTTTTTTGTTTTAGATCAGGGACTAGATTTGTATTGATTTTGTTAAGACTTTGTTTATACAAGTCAGGGACAAAAAGATTGCTGTCTTGTCATAGATCAGGGAAACAGAGCAGATAGGTAGTCATTCTGAAGAGACTATAACAAAATCCGTGGTACCACGTTAAAAATAAGGAGTTACGTAATGATTAAAAGGGTATAACAAAATGGGTAATAATTGTACAAATAGATCCCAAAGTCCGCCGTTAACCGAAGAAGTGAAATACATGCAGTCACAGCGTGCTGATAATATTAAACACTACTCAAAATGGGTTAATAAGTATGAATTTGATGGTAAATTAGAAAAATCCTCGCTTGTCAAACTTGTCAAACAGCTTAAAACCGATTCTAAAGGTCGGGTAAAAAAGCAACGTCAATTAGGAATTCCTCAGGCACATAGGTGGATTGAGGAAGTAAACCGAAGGGAACAAAAGAATAATAATTCAAAAGCAATGTTTTTAGATAAGGAGGACAATAGCTTAGTAATAGCATCAGCCCCTCCACTTCCCTTACCAGAATATGAGGCAAGTGAACAGGTTAGTCCACCCCTGTGATATCCTGCTGTCACTGTAAGTAGAGACACTACAAAAGCGAAATAGTTTATTAGAGATCCCGTCGAGACCAGGTCTCGAACACGGGCAGGAAACTCAAAAGGGGACATTGAGTTATATCAAATGGGTAGAAATTCACGATCTATGAGTGAAGAAGAAATATGCCCACTTATAGAAGTGTCTAATCCTCAGGCAGGGCAAGAAGGTCAGAACCCGACTATTCCAGTGTATAGACCCTGGACTCCGGAAGACATCCGGAAAGCCACTGAGGGAATTCCCCATCCAAAAGTTAATTTTAGAAAGTTCTTAGAAGATTTGCAAGGAATGAGGCTAAGTTATAATTTAAATGGAGAAGAGGTAGAAAAAGTAGTCAGACAAATTGTGGCACCAGATTGGCACATGATTAGAGGCGACTGGAATCCCCGTGATGCTGCGCTCAGGCCCCTTCCACATAGCAGAGCAGAATTAGACAACAGAGTGAAAGGTCTTACAGACCGCATCTCTGAGAAATGGAAGCCTAGGGCAGACTGGACTTGCATTAATCAATGCATCCAACAGGAAGGTGAAACTATTGACAGATATTATGCCAGACTATTAGAATGTTTTAATAACCATAGTGGAATGCAGGTTCCTGAAGATCAGACACACGATTCCCCATATGAGCAGCAGTTAAAGAATGCATTTTTGAAAGGCAGTATTGCACCCATAAGCAGCTTTATTACAAAGCACATGGTAGATCATCGTACACGCAGGTTACAGTCATTACTTGAATATGCTAGGCATGCCGAAAGGCATTTTAATGACAAAAATAAAAAAAAGCCCAAGTATTTTCTGTAGAAGATGGAGCAGAAGTTTATGTAGTACAGTCCGGGAAAAAGGGCAAGAGAAATGTCCAGGGAAACAAACAATCTGATCAGCGATCAGAGGACTTTGAAGGGCGAAAGAAAAGGGGTGAATGTTTTAAATGCGGTAAAAAGGGACACTTGGCAAGGGATTGCAAGAAAAACAAGAAAGCAACTACGGAAGATAAGGAGGGTGAGGACTGACTATATGATAGTCAGGAATCGCTAGAAGAGGATAGCAAAGAAAGGACAAGTGAGTATGTGATAGAGGGAGTAGAGAATGTGGCAGAAGAAATAGAGGAAGTGCAGGAAGTCACGGATAGTGAAGAAAATGAAATATTAGATTTGGCTTTATTGAGCTTAGAGCTCTATTTAGCAGACATGAAACCAGAAGTTACACTCCTGGTAGAAGGGAGGGAAGTCAGATTCTTATCTGACTCAGGGGCATCACGGACCCTGATACATCCCTCCAAACTGCCAGAGAACTCAGAGTCACCTGATTACATATTAGTGAAAGCAGCTATTGGACAGCTATATCGGGAGCCCCTCTCTCATAATATTGTGATAACTGATCCTGTTTCAGGATTGACCCAGAAAAGCAAAATTGTTGTTTCTGCAAAATGCCCAGTAAACCTCTTGGGCAGAGACCTTATGCAGCTATTTGGTATAGCAGTAGTTCCGACTATGCAGGGTATGGAAGCACAATGACAAATTGATACCTTTGCAGTGCAAACGGAGGGTAAAATGTTTTATTGGTACAGCCAGGACTTGGTTACGACTGGTCCAGGGGCAGTGACCGAAGAGTTGATGAACGTAGCCATCAGCAAGTTCCCCTCCCTTGACACTGATAAACAGCATTTGTTGCACTGTACTCTGTATTATTGTAACACACCAGGACCTGATAAGGAATATGAGTAAGAATTGTTTAGAAATCGTGCAAACAGACTGATATTACGTAATCTGTACTGGGACATGGAAAGGAGCAGTGTAGCCAGCTGTTCATTGCCCCAGGAGTTCTTTGCACTCTATAAATCTAATTGATTACCACACGTTAGCTTAACTAAGGACAAGAATGTAAAATGGGTAGACTTAGGAGAAAAAGTCACGAGATGGGAAAAACAGACAGAGTTAGAACTGTCAGAACAGGGAATACAAATGCAAAAGTTGAATTGGATAACTCAGACCCACCCAGCTGTACACTTGCAGTCTAGCAAGGACAGCTGATTAGCACTCCTATTGAAGGAGGAAGAGAACGCCTTACAGAATATACCAGAAACTCTCTTGTCAACAGGAAAATCAGATGTAGGACTTATTCGTACAGCAGGACCAGTTACTATTACGCCAAAGTCAGCATTTAGACCACAAAAAAGACAGTATCCCTTAAGAAAAGATGCAGAGGTAGGAATCAAACCTATTATAGCAGCTTTACTTAAGGAAGGGGTGCTGGTAGAATCTCCTGATTCACCATGTAACACACCCTTATTTCCTGTTAAGAAAGCGAATGGAGAGTGGCGTATGGTCCAAGATTTGCAAGCTGTAAATGACGCAGTAATACCAAGGGCACCTACGGTGCCAGACCCACACACCCTGTTGAATGATTTAAAACCTCAACAGAAATATTTTTCTGTGGTAGATATCAGCAATGCGTTCTTTTCAATACCGATACACCCGGACAGCCAGTATTGGTTTGCATTCACATTTCAGGGGAAAAGATATACATATACATGACTACCATAGGGGTATTGTGAAAGTCCAACAATATTCTCACAAGAAATGGCAAGCAACTTGGTGGGATTTACCCCACCAAGAGGTAGCCAGATTTTGCTTTATGTTGATGACATCCTGCTGGCGGCCCCCACCCAGCAAGATTGTAAAGAAGATACCATAGCGCTATTACAATTTTTAGCCACTGAAGGACATAAAGTAAACAAAAATAAACTTCAGCTTTGGAAAAAACAAGTTAAATACCTAGGATATGTAATATCCAAGGAGGGTAGGACATTAGACGAGGACAGAAAAGTAGCGATTTTGCAAGCACCAAAACCCACAACCAAGAAGGAAATTATGTCCTTCCTGGGTACGACTAATTTTTGTCGGAGTTGGATTCCAAACTATGCCTAGGAATCTGCACCGTTGACTAACCTGATTTATAAAAAGCCTATGGCAGCACAGGATTTGTTACAATGGACACCAGAAGCAGAATCTGCTTTCTGCAAACTGAAACAGTTAATAGCGTCCTCATTAGTTTTGGGATTACCAAACTATCATGAACATTTTTTCCAAACTGTAGATTGTAATCAAGGTTATATGACATCAGTGTTAACACAGCAGCATGGGGACAAGCAACGCCCTATTGCTTATTATTCATCACAACTGGACCCAGTGGCACAGTCTTTACCCCACTGTGTACAAGCAGTAGTTGCAGCTGCAATGGCAGTACAGGCTTCAGCCTCAGTAGTTTTGTTCCACCCTCTCACATTGAGAGTGCCTCATGCAGTCGCGATTATTTTACTGCAAGAGAAGGTAGCATATCTTTCCCCTGCTAGGCATCTTTCCTGTATGACTATATTGTTGAGCCAACCACACATGACAATTGAACGTTGTATGACTTTGAACCCTTCTACCTTGCTCCCAACCCCTGCAGATGGCACACCACACAGCTGCCTGCATGTGATTGAGCAAAAGACACTGCCTAGAAAAGACCTTACGGATGTTCCCTTGGATGATGCCGAGGTGACATACTACATGGATGGCTCATGCAAAAGGGGTCCTGCAGGACAGAACCTCGTAGGATATGCAGTAGTTTCTGATACTGACATTATAGAAGCGAAATCTTTACCACACAATTTATCTGCACAGGCAGCAGAATTGATTGCCTTGACACGGGCATATACCTTAGCAAAGGGTAAATGTGTGGACATTTTTACTGACAGCCAGTATGCTTTTTCTACTGTACATGTTTTTGCACAACAGTGGAAAAATCGAGGAATGATAACATCTACTGGCAAACCAATAAATCATGCACAGTTTATTTTGGATCTTTTAGAATCTATTCAGTTACCTCAGAAAATAGCTATTGGTAAATGCACAGCTCATACCAAGCTATAGGACAGGATTTCAAAAGGTAATGCGAGAGTTGATGCAGCTGCAAAGCAGGCAGCTTCAGAAGTATTTCTTTTGAATGAGGAATTACAACCCTCTGAGATTTTAGACTTAGAAATGTTAAAGACAATGCAAACACTTACTATGCAAGTTGAAAAATAAAGATGGGTAAAACGAGGAGCAATTCTCGAAAAGGGGCTGTACATCTCTACAGAAGGAAAACCGATATTGCCGTCTAATTTGTTTAGATATGCAGCTTTGTTGAGCCACGCGCAGTGCCATGTCTCAACAGGGGGGATGGTACAGCTGGTGAACCAAGTGTTCACGACATATGGATTCTTAAATTACTCTAAATTCTGCTCGATATGCCATGTTTGTAATAAACATCATGCACAAGGGGCATTAAAGCACAAGCAAGGGAGTTTCCCTACACCACTGTATCCATTTCATACTATCTGTATGGATTTCATAGAGTTGACTAAATGTGAAAATAAGAAGTATTCTCTTGTCATTGTAGATATGTTTTCCAGATGGGTGGAAGCCTTTCCGACTAAAAATCCAGACGCGGCAACTGTGGCCAAAGTTCTTGTTAAAGAAATCATCCCTAGATTCAGCATTCCGGAAAGGATCTACAGTGACAATGACACACAGTTCGTAAACCAGACCATACAACAGTTAAGTAGACATTTTGGTATTTCTTTAAAAAATCATTGTGCGTATCATCCACAATCTGCAGGGCTAGTAGAGGGGCATAATGGGATTTTAAAGAATAAGCTAAGGAAGTTAATAGTAGAAATGCAGAGAAATAGGGTGTACTGTCTGCCCCTGGCACTGTTGAGCATGTTGAGTATGTTGAGTATGAGAACTGTTCCGAATGCAAAAGGATAGACTCCTTTTGAAAAATTATTTGGAAGGGCTTATTATAATCTCTCATGCCCGCAGACCAGGAAGCTGACAGTACACTAGCTGAGTATATGCGAAACTTGTTAAATTCTAAACATTTGTTGCAGTCAAATTCTGTTTCAGATAAAGAACGAACCAGACCGTCAGAAATGGCAGTGTCCCCTGGAACCTGGATTTGGGTGAAGACAGTAAAGCAAAAGAATTGGGCATCACCAAAGTGGGAAGGTCCATATCAAGTGCTTCTGTCGACACCCACTGCAGTCAAAATTGCGGAGCGCACCTCCTGGATCCACCTGACACACTGTAAATTAGTCAAAAACTTTGAACTGGACAAAAATCTTGTCACATGCCAAGAGTAAAAATGATAGAGTCCAGAAGAAACAGGAATGCAGAACAACCCTTTCCTCAGACGTATTGCATAATCATCCTGTTAACTGTACTAGTGACAATAATCTTTTTGCTGTGGCCTTTCCTTTTCCCAGCCACACAGACTGAACTAAACGTGAAGCATTACTTATAGACTGGCATCCAAACTTTAACACTTACCAGGCAATTAAATGTGTGTATGCTGAGACTTTCAATGTTTTGAATTGCTGGATTTGCACAGCTTTGCCGACAGCATACGGGGGTTTAGTAATGACTACAGTCCCCCTAGGGGTCAATGAGACCTGGGAGAATTTGATTTATGATACCTCAACCATTACATCACAAGATAAAATAGCATTGCACTTGTCTGTTCCACAAAAGGGGAAGTACAGTTTTGTACCTACCATAAATGTAGATGTTCGAGTGCTAATACAGCTGCAGTAATCACAGATGGGTTCTCTGCTGTCAGGCGGGTCCTCGGTCGGCCGAATTCCAAAGTCTTGGTCCGGCGTCGGTTGTCGTCGCTCTCCTCCCTGACGTCAGTGTGACAGGGGTATACAAGACACAGCTGACGCCATATTCTTCAGTCTTTCTTGCCCCAGATGTCAGGTGCCCCAGAAGGAAGGCAATACATAAATTATATATATATATAAATATATATTCAAGCAATGCAATGTAATAAAAAAAAACAGTAGTTGCAAGCAAATACATCATAGAAGGATAACCCCAAATTAGGTTGCAAGAGGAGGTGTTAGCCACTAGTCCTTTACCAAGAGGGGAAGGAGGGAGGGAAACCTGTACTGCAGCTGTATTAGCACTCGAACATCTACATTTATGGTAGGTACAAAACTGTACTATGTTCATCGTGCATACAGCTGCAGTAATCACAGATGGGTAGAATCCCAAAGCTACGCACAGGGTGGTAGGCACTAGGTGGAACTGGGATGAGCCAGAATGCCCTGCAACACAGCAGTGGCAAAGCCTGCTCTAGTTTTGGAATATAAAGGCAGATGGTAGTGTTTTGTGAAGGTATGCACAGAACTCCAAGTGGCTGCCTCCAAAATATCTTTGGTAGGAACTCCTCTGAGGAAGGCTGTAGAGGTAGCTGTGGCCCTGGTGGAGTGGGATCTGATGCCTGTAGGGACAGATTTTCCATGATAGGAGTAACAAAACCGTATGCAGTGGCCTATCCATTTTGAAATTGTCTGTTTGGTAACTGGCTTCCCTTGAGCTCCTACAGCATAGGACACAAAAAGTTGTTCTGATTTTCTGAAAGGCTTTGTTTTGACCAAATAGTAACGTAGCTGTCTATGGATGTCTAAGGAGTGAAGCAGCCTTTCCCCTTTGTTTTGAGGATTAGGGTAAAAGGTAGGTAAGTGAATGGCTTGATTTAGCTACCCTGGATACTACTTTAGGCATAAATGATGGATTGGTTCGAAGGGAAACCCTGTCCTGATGGAAGATGAGAAAGGGCTGCACAGCCATGAGGGCTTGTAGTTCCAAAACCCTACGAGCTGAGGTAATGGCCAGAAGGAAAGCTGTTTTCCAGGACAAATATTGCAAATCTGTTGAGGCAGCTGGTTCAAAAGGAGGCAATGTTAATTTTTCTAAAATGTAATTAAGATCCCAGGCTGGCACAGGTTGCTTCCTTGGTGGTCTTATATTTTTAGCCCCTCTGAGGAACTGTCTTAAGAGTGGGTGAGAGAATAAGGGTGGATCCGTGTTGAATTCTGCAGAAATGGCTGTGGCATGGATTTTTATGGAGGAAAATGAAAGTCCACTGTTCAGCAACTCAGCTAGATACTGTAGTACCGGAGGCAAATTCAGTTTTCTAGGGCTCTGGCCTTTTTTCTCATTCCAAGAGCAAAACCGTTTCCATTTTGTGGAGTAAGCCTTTCTAGTAGATGGCCTTCTGGCCTTCAAAATGATGTCCTGCACCTCTTTGGGGAGTAGTGTCTGATGAGGTGTTAAGGAATTTTCCATGCAGCTAGATTGAGTGTTTTCAGCTGGCTGTGAAGAGTTTTGTAGCTGTGCTGAGTCAGCAGAAGAGGCATTAGAGGTAGGGGCCAGGGGGGAGGAGTATGTGTTAGGCTCCTCAGGAGTGGATACCAGTGTTGCCTCGGCCAGTCTGGAGCAATCAATATCATCTTCGGTCTGTCTGTTCTTGCTTTCAAGAGCACCTTGGGCAGAAGAGGCAGAGGTGGGAAAGCATAAACTGTCTATGCTGTCCAAGTGAATGAAAGGGCGTCCACTCTCCAGGCCTTTGGATGAAAGGTCCTTGAACAAAACTTTTCCAATTGATGATTCCTGTGGGAGGCAAAGAGATCTATGTCTGGCCTCCCCCACGCTTGGATTATTTTTGTAAACACTTGAGGATGCAACTTCCATTCGTGTGGATCTGTCATATTTCTGCTTAGATTGTCTGCCAGCGTGTTTTCCAAACCTGGCAAGTACTGTGCTTGAAGTTCGATTTGCCATTCCAGAGCCAAGTTCCAAAGTGTCATGGCTAGTCTGCACAGTGGGTATGAATGTGTTCCTCCTTGTTTGTTTATGTACCACATTACTGTGGTGTTGTCTGTTCTTATCAATAACTGTCCTGGATGCAGGAGGTCCTTGAAAGCTGTAATTGCATTTATCACTGCTAGCATTTCTTTTTGATTGATGTGAAGGTGCTTATCTTTTTGGGACCATTTGCCCTGAATGCACCTGTCTGTCATGTGTGCCCCACAGGCGTAATCTGAGGCATCTGTTGTGATGACTTGATTTGCTTGAGGCTTGCAGAATGGGAGACCTGTGTTTGTTTGGCATGCTTGGGCCCACCATAGGAATTCCTTTTGCAAACATGGAATTATTGGTATTATTGTTTCCAAACTGTGGCTGTGTTGAGACCATAGGTTTTTTAGGTACCATTGAAGTTTTCTCATATGCAACTTTGCACATGGGATTAAAAGAATGCAAGATGCCATGAAGCCCAGAGCCTGCAGGATTTTCCTTGCAGTAAGCCTGGTAGAATTTGCTAGCATTTTGAAGTACTGAGTTAGTTGCCCCTGTTTTTCTGGCGTAAGATAGGCCATCTGGGTGTTTGTGTCCAAGTTGGCACCCAGGAAAATTATTTTCTGAGATGGTGTTAGTCTGGATTTCTCTTTGTTGATTGTGTATCCCAGGGAGTTCATTAACCGTGTTGCATAAGCCAGATGATCCAGAAGTATGTGCTTGCTGTCCGCTTGGATCAGGCAGTCGTCCAAATAAGGGTAAATTTGTATCCCCTGAAGTCTGCAGTAGGCAATTACTGATGCCAGGCATTTCGTGAATACTCTGGATGCAGTAAATAAGCCAAAGGGCAATGCAGAGAATTGATAGTGGATTGAACCTGCAAGAAATCTGAGGTATCGTCTGCGGCTTTGTCTGATTGGGACATGCAGGTATGCCTCCTTGAGGTCCAATGTTACCAGCCAAAACTCCTTGCCCAGCATGGGAAGAAGCTGCTGTAATGTGAGCATCTTGAATTTTGGTACGAGTAAGAATGTGTTTAGGATGGATAAGTCCAAAATGGGTCTCCAGTCGGTTCCTTTCCTTGGTACCAGAAATAGCCTGGAATAAAAACCTTGGCCTTGTTCATGAGTAGGTACCTCTTGAATAGCTTTCATGTCTATGAGCTTTGAAATTTGTAGTTGTGCCTCTGCCCTTTGATTGTGTGGCAGGTTTGGCATGCCTCTCATTTTTGGTAGAGTGTGAAAATGAAATCTGTAGCCTCTGTCTATAACGTCCAGGATCCATTTGTCTGTTGTGACAATATGCCAATTTCTTGTAAATAATGCCAGCTTTCCTCCCAAAGGTGCTGCCAGCTGAGACTTACTTGGCGTGGAAAGGAGGAAGTCATTGGGTTTGTTTCCTGCATTGTTGTGCACTGTCTTCGCCACCTCTTGTTGCTGGAGTTTGCCATTGCCTGCCTCTATATGATCCTTGTGATTGTCCTCTGCCCCTTGAGCGCCTGTATCTACCTCTTTGGGGCTTGTCCGTGGCTGGAAAGGACCAGTTTTTAGAAGGCCAATTTCTGCTAAAACGTGGTGGTTGAACCTGCAGAAAAGCTTTGACAGATTGCATAGATTTGGCTTTTTCTTCCATTTTCCATAGTATCTCCTCAGCATTAGTACCAAATAGCACATCCTTTTGTAAAGGAGCATCTAATAGTTTAGCTTTCACATGATCAGGCGAGATTTGTTCCCGAAGCCATGCATGTCTACGAATAACTGATCCTGTAACAGCAGCTCTACTTGAGGCCTCTAGGGCATCATAACCACATTGTAAGGTGTGTTTACCCACTTGTTCTGCACTATGCATCATATCCTGCAACTCCTTCAAATCTGGTTGTTCAAGTTGAGACATTTTATTTCTTAATTGTGATAACAGAAACTGCTGATATTTAAGCATATGAAACTGACAATTTAAGGCCCTCATGGCTAGGGTGGCCGAGGTATACACCTTTTTTCCCCACCTTTCTAAGGATCTAGACTCTCTTTCGGAAGGTAGTGGATTCTTAGCAGTAGAAGCCTTCATTCCCTTGGGGCCTTGAGAAATGGTTTCAGGGTCAGCATTATGGCTTTTGTACAGAAATTGGTGAGAGTTAGGAACTCTGTAGTACCTATCAGGCTTGACTGGGGCAGGAGGCAGGGAAACCGGATTAAGGCAAGCCTCCGAATAAACATCATCCAGGACATCCAAGACAGGAGGAATAGCCAGAGGTCTGTGTTGAGGTAACAAAAGAAATTCCCTAAGTCTTTTCTTGGAATCAGAAAGGTCTTGGCCTTCCCAATGGAAGTGTTTCCTCAAGGTGTGCAAGGTTTCCCCAAAAGAAAAATCCTCAGGAGGAGATACAGAGGGAATGGACTGCTCTGCATCAGAATCTTCAAAAGGGGAGAAAGAGTGTTCCTCTACATCAGAATGATCTGAAAAAATGGAGCCCTGATCCGAAGAGGGAGAATCTTCCTCCACTCTGGGTCTCTTGTCTGGAGGGGGTTGGGAACCCCTGATAAGAGTAATTAAATCTAAGCACCTGCTTTTTAGGCATGGGGCCTGGAGATGGGCCCTGTGCAACAGGCCTCTTGGGATGCCTGGCTGATTTGGACTTAGTAAAGGCCTTAATTGAAAAGGAAGATGAGGGTCTAAAGACACCATGGGTGGAAGTGGACCTGTCCACATTAGGAGGCTCAACGCTCACAGTGGCTTCAGTGGTTGTAGTCTGGGTATGGGCCGAGGTACCTGCGGTCTCGGTTACAGAAGACCCCACCAAAGAAGTGTCGTTGGTAGTCAGGGACTGCATAGGCGTCTTGCTGAGAACCGGACCACATGTAGCCGGTTTTGGCATGGCGTCGGTGGGGACCTCGCATGTCGGTCTTTGTCCTTGTGTTTTTTGGACAAAACGGTAGTCGGAGTCTCCAATGACATTTTATAATCAAAGGCTTTACCGAAAAAGTGTTGGGCGAACTCCGCCCGATGCTTAATAGTGCGCTTATTGAAAGTAGCGCAAAAGCGACAGCCTGAGACGTTGTGGTCTGGGCCTAAACAAGGTATGCAGAGGGAATGGAAATCCTTATGCGGTATTTGCTTCCCACAAGAAATACAATTGTTAACTTTTTCTGACATCGGTCTGAAGCAAGAAAAATTTCCCCAACGGGGTACTTAGCTTTAATGAAGACTTCGGTTTCCAATTTTTCATAAATTTAGGAGCTGGCCGACCGGCACTTGCGAACTGCTTCTGCTTCGGGCACCGCACGGCAAAAAAGACTGAAGAATATGGCGTCGGCTGTGTCTTATATACCCGTGTTGCATTCACATCAGGGAGGAGAGCGACGACAACCGACGCCGGACCAAGACTTTGGAATTCGGCCGACTGAGGACCCGCCTGACGACAGAGAACCCATCTGTGATTACTGCAGCTGTATGCACGATGAACATCTGTGTGTTTTTATAAAAATGATACTGTTCAGGTGGGTTGGAGCAATTGCAATGTGACTGTTCCTTATAAATGTTACACTAAAGGTAACAATGTAGATCTTTATTGTAATACAAACTATGATTCATTTCTTGGATTGATGCACAAAACACTTGATGAAGTAAAACATAATTCTGTTCTTTATAAACAACTGTCTATAATTGATAGAAAAATGTTTCATGCAGGACGAGTGTATATTCATAGCAAAGTTACTACTAAAGTAGAGGACTGTTATTTTGTGTGTGGCAGAAAGGCATACAAATGGTTACCTGAGAATTGGTCCGGCAGTTGTTTTTTGGGTTACCTGGTTCCGGGGCCATACGACACACTGCAGTTTTGCCTCGAGGAAAAGTTCGAAATGTCCGAGAAGTCATCAAGAAACCTGTAAATCCAGTAGGACAAATCAATGCGTGTTGGAAAGACCATCATTCCATAGGCAAAGGACTTGAGTGATAGCATTATATCGTGGGCAGGCATATTACCAGCATATGGAGCAGTGAAATCGATCTGGGAGCTGAGAAAGCTGTCAAAACTTCTCGAAGTAATGAGTAATGCAACTTTTTCCGCTCTCAAATTGGTGACTGATGAACTGAATGCTATGAGAACTGTAGTGCTTCAAAACCGCATGGTTCTCGACTTCACCCTTGCGACGAGAGGTGGTACTTGCGCTTTAATCCAAGAAGAATGCTGTTCGTATATTCCTGATCATAAACACGAGATAGACAATCATCTTGAGGTAATTCAGCAAGTGTCGGCCATGACCAAACCAGGCCCAAACCCACTGATGGACTTTTTCCAGAAATAGTTTGGGGGGTGGGGTACCATCCTAATGAACATACTGATTGCCATTTGTGTAGGAATGCTCCTACTGGGAGTATATGTTTGTTGTGGCATCCCCTGCATGAAAAGACTGATAAAAGACATTATAGACATGTCAGTTTCTGAAACCTTATATCAAAGTACCAAATTTGAAGAACTGTTAAAAGATTGAAAATGCTTTCATAAATTTAAACTGAATGACTCTCTTAACTGCAAATCCTAAGTGGAAGAGGTTAGGAGAAGAAAACAAACTGTTTATGCTTATTTTGAAAGTAGAATAAAAGTATTAAAAGGGGGGAAATGTCAGAAAAATATGTATTAATGTGTGTATTAGTAATATGCTTAGTGCATTTAGAGCTTGAAAAGGATTAACACATTTATTCTATTTCATACTGCATAAATCTGTACAAACTGCAGATGCTTTCTGACCTTGTATTATTAGCTAAAATCTTGCTTGTGCCTTAAAAATTTACTGAGAAGCAGATGATTCCTGCTTATGAAGTAATGAATAGAACAATACTACTTATATGAAGCTTAGACAAGAAATTCCGTTTGTGCTGTGAGAAAATACATAGCTGTAGAAGCTATAGATAATTAGGACAAAGCCTTTTTGAAAATATGAACTGCAATCAGCATTTACTTGTATCTGAGTTAGAAGAGTACCTTGAAATGTAACACTGTACAATAGAAGCCTGTAAACGAATTAGTGCTGACCAAGGCCAGGTTGTTTTTCTCAAAAGTTTCTCACAAATCTAGTCATGTCAGCAGAAAAATCTGAGTAACATCTGCTGTAGAACAATACTGAAAGGGTCTATATTATATCATCGAACGCTTAAAAAAGCGAACGCTGATTGATCGACCTAATTTAAGCGAAAGCTTACAATCTCGAACTGTCAGATCAGCGATTTTTTTCCCAGGGAAAAAAAAATCGCTGATCCAAAACACATACACACAACACAAGCACACCAAACAAACAGAAATCCACACACATACACCTAAAATCTGATACCTAACCCTACACTAAACTATGCACACACCACTAACTACCCACTTACCTTAACCCAAACCCTAACCCTAAGGTCCGTCACTATCACACACTCACCTCACCCACTCCCTAACTCACTTAAATCCGCCCTAGCCCTCATGTCTACTCAATCGGACACACACCTAACCCAAGCCCTAACCCTAACTCACCTAAATCACCCTAACACTCACATCCACACAATCGCACACTTACCTGAATCGGACCGGTAACTTTCCACCATAACACTGAAAATACCGAAGCAACAGAAACGGACAACCGAATTCTTTCCCTAGGAAAAAATTTGAGTTTCTGCTGCTTCAATATTCTGCAGTTTCACGAAAATAAGTTCAATCAATCAGCGTTCGCTTTTTTAAGCTTTCGAAGATATAATATAGACTCTACTGAAAGTTGCGTTTGATTACATCAGCCATAGAAGGCCATGTCTTGTAAAATAGTATAAGAATAAGCATACTTCCTGTTAGTAGTTAGACAAATCCTTGTATTTGCATGTGTTTGTCTCCTTGCAGCAAGTAATTAAATATGCCTTAACTGAACCTTACATGTATTGGTCTTTGAAGTTTTTTCCTTTGACAGATATTTAGCAGAATATCAGGGACAAAGGAAAAAAGGAATACTTACATTAATTGGTAGAGGATTTCCAGTACTGATAGAAGAGGGAAAAAAGACAATGTCAGATTTTTGGTAGTAAGAGGCTACTAGCAAGGGATGAGGATTACACTGATATGTATTTGCATTCCACCTTAAACTGCTATTATGCAGCTTTAAAAAACATTTGGGGGAAATAATCTGCTTTTAGCAGTAGAGATTACTTATAGGCAGGCACTGGAATTTGATTTGCAGCACTGAATATATATCGGGAGGGGCTAAAAGGGAGAAGATAAGACAGGGTAGATGCCTGAAGAAATTTATGAAAATGTTTAGTATGGAAGACATAAATTTAGTAATAGAAACTCAGAAGTTACATATTACCCAAAGTACAATAACTGGACTACACTAGACAGAAATTATTTTTCACAGGAATATGTGCATTTAATTGAGAACTTTGGCACACATCCAATAACTACTTCAGATCATGCACCATTAATTACTAAGACAAAAAGCAGGATAATGAAGTAAAGATCAGACAGTTGTGCATCTACAGCTACCCATTACAGGAATTTAGGACTGGGTAGTGGAAATTATTCTGGAGTTATTGGGGAAGATAGAAAGTACTCTAGATGTTATAGCTGGTGAGTAGGATAAAATTAAATTGGTTAAAAATAGAGTAGAAATAAAATAAAGAGACATGGTTAAGGAGTAACAAGAAGTATTTAGAGGATCTTACAAAGGTGAAAGTATTACAAAATAAGGCCAATCTTACACAACAAGAACAGACACAATTGCATGAGTTTAGAGAGAGATCGCTGTTAAGCAACGTTTTTAATAACACCAGAGTGCAAAAACTTTCGCACAATTACTTGGGGAACAGAAAGCAGAAAGGATTGTTACCTAACTTAGGCACCCTATAACAAGAAAATCAGTCAGAGATCCTGTAGAGATATTAGAAATATTTTGGAAATTGCATGAAAATTTGCAAAACAGAGAGGTGGGAAAATCAAGAAAAAGCACAAATGGAAATATTTATGGAAGACTTAAATATGCCAAGGTTAGAAATAGATGAGGCTCAACAATTAAAAGCTAAAATAGGAAGAGATGGGATAAAATGGTGATGTATAACCAATTTGCAGGAAAGTTTCTAAGAATACATGGTATTCTGTTGGAAGTTTGGAAACTAGGAAGGAAGAAAGTGATAAAGATCAGAAGGGCTTTGTTTAACAGTAGTTTAAAAGGTGGAAAAGCACCAAGATCCTAGAAAAAAGCTGTGGGGGCTGTAATACCCAAAGACAGTAAAGACCCATCAGATCCAGCTTTTATATAAGCCTACTTCAATTTTAAATCATGATTATAAAGTGATTGTCCATAATGGCTAAAAGAATGAAAAATTGATACAAATGAATCAGTGTGTTTTTTGTAGGGAGGAAGCAAACATTTGGCATTAATAGAACAATGATGATCCAGAGGGAAACAGAATGTAAGAAAACTCTGTTGTTGGTGGGTCTTGATGCAGCGAAAGCATTTGATAGAGTAAGCTAGGATTTTAAGTAGGGCAATGGATGTATTTTTTATAGGTTCATAGATTAGTACTAGGCTAACTGCCCTTGCGAGCCATTTTAAGTCTAGCCAATTATCCCTTGTGAGATTCAAACCCTGTACCTTGTGTTTGTAAGGCAAACACCTTAACCATTAGGCCACCCTCCCAACCCATTTGTATTTGTATTCCCTGATACAATAATGTGGTCAATTAAGAGGATATATGAGAGATATGGGGCAAAAATCAAAGGATGAGGGTTCCTCTCTAAGTTACATCTGAACAAAAGAACCAGACAGGGTATCCTCTTCCACTTTTTTATTTGCATTATATTTAGAACCATTGGCAAAGAAAATGAGGGACTCAGAAATCCAACAATATAACTGGTATATTAATCAAGACAACTTGGCTTTATTGTGCCTGATGGAAACAAAAAATGACATTTCAGTGTTGTAGGACATTCTGAGACAGTTCATTTTTTCCAGGATATATAATTAATGAAGATAAAACAATGCTATAACAGTAAGCTATGTAGCCATACATGAATTAATTCAGCAATACTCACATTTATGGGGACATGATAAAATGAAGCATTTTGAAGTACATGTTAAAAAGGATTCTGTTACAGCAGCTAGTGATATGTGGGAAGACACTAAACAAAAGATAACACAAAAACTGAAACTTGAAGCAGCCCTTCCCTATGGATATGGATTGGAAGATATAAGTTGCAAAAATGTTCAGTCTCTTGTGTTTTATACACAGGTCAATTGGGCATATTTTTATCAATGAGAGGAGAAGTTGTGAACAGTAATAGAACTGAAGAATTTTATCAGGGATGGGGAAGTGGGCAAGCGTCAAGTGGGATAAGTTGACCCTTCCAGCAGAACAAGGAAGTTTAGGATTTCTTAGTTTGAAAGGATACTTTATGGATATACATATAAGCTCTTGTACATAACACAACAGAAAGGTACAATTCAAAATGGAGAGGGGTGATGATGAAGTGTTGGGGTAATTCAAGAAATAGGGAAAGAGTGGGATTTTTGATACAGCTTCTTAAAAAGAATAACAGTTTTCATACAGAATGTTATATTCATAAAGTAGCAGAACATATGCTAAGAACTAAACTAGCAGACGGGGATGGAGAAAGGAGATTATGCTGATAGGGATTACTGAAATTAGGGGTACAGAGAATAGGCAAGAGAGGGCTAGATTTTACTGGAGAAGGAACTAAATAAATAGAGAGAGAAAGGTATAGAATGGAAGAGGCTAAGAGAACATTTGGACTGCAAGCTAGGGATTGCTTGTACTCTCATATCAATCCCTGACTGGGAAAGCAAAGAGAAAAGGACAGGGGAATCCTAAATGAAAGACCTGCACTGGTTAAGTTTTAGTTGAATCTAAAACATAAGGTACCGTTAAAAAATATAATTAGTATGGCATATAAAATATTGCATGTAACTATAGGAATCAGAAAAGACTGAGAAGAGATTAGATAAGCAATGCACAAAGAAACAATTGGAAGATATATTTATGGCTCCCAAATATGCAACAAAATCTAGAAGAGTAGGGATTTTCTATACATCAAGCAGACTCCAAAAGCATTTTTCCTGAGGTAGATGGCAAATATCCGAAGTGTGAATGGGAAGAAAGAGTTACATGGAGTAACCTCCAACCCCCAACACAACCCAAATGACACATAGCCCACAAACTCAGTGTGCCACTCAACCACAGCCCATAAGGTATAACAACGTACCCAACACACTAGTCATAGGTGACTCTATAGTCAGGCACACTGATGTCCCACTCAACAGGCTAAACAAGGAGAACGTTACTGTCAGCTGCCTGTCAGGTGCCAGGATCCTCCACATAAAGCATGCAGTCAGGTCACTCCACAAGAAGTACAAATATGACTCTGTCATTGTCCATGTTGGTGTGAATGACCTGAGATGTACCTCCCTGGACTACATGAAAAGGGACATGGAGGAGCTCTCCGATCTTGTAGCCCAGGCAAGTATGACCCTAGCCCTGAGTAGCATCCTGCCATCAACCAGAATGATACCACAGTACAAGGACAAAATGATTGACTTCAACAATTGGCTAAGCTTCTGGTGTCATTCTAAAGGGATCCAGTATCTGTCTGCCTGGGGTGACATGATCGACAAACCATGATGCTTTGCCAGAGATGGCCTGCACCTGTCACCCCTGGGATTCTGGATACTGGCTAAGGCTCTAGCCACCCCTATAGTGCCTTTTTTAGGCAAGGTTCAAATGACAAAATCACCACCATAACAGGCACAGGCAAGAAGAATCTGAGAGTATTGCTACTCAATGCTAGAAGTCTAAACCTCAAAATGCACTCACTCAAGGCACTCCTTAAAATGGAGAACATCGACATCTGTGCAGTGACAGAGACCTGGTTCAAGGCTCCAGAAAGTACCCCTGCATTATCAGGCTATAATTTATACAACACCTTTCGGCCACCTATCCTGGACTGAAACACTAAAGGTGGAGTTGTGTCCATATTCATTAAGGATATCCACACCTCCAGGCTAGTTGCTCAGCATAATGCATCCGAGATTATCCAAGTGCAAGTAACTCTGAGCAAGACCGCAATCCAAATTGTAGCTTGCTACAGATTCCCCACCATGCCCCAGGATTCCAACTCCTCATTTCTTGATACACTGGAAAATATTAGAGTAGAACCTAACACCCTAATAATGGGCGATTTCAACTACCCTACCATTAACTGGGAAAACTACTCATGTACCAATTCTTGTGCTCAACGTTTTCTGGAATTCATAAATTCCAATGCCTTGGATCAACTTATCCACACCCCCACCAGGGGCACAATATCCTAGACCTGGTTATTACCAACATGGGCAACCGGTGCTCCACACCAGAGGTCAATTCCTCATTGGTCAGATCCGACCACAAGCTAATCACCCTAGACATCCACATCCCTCCCCCACCCCCCATTAGGGAAACCACAGTAAAACATTTCTCCAAAGCCAACTTCACGCTTCTTAAGACAGAAGTGGCAAACTTCAGGACACCCATGTTGATGGACAATAGAGGTATGACCGCTGAATCCTACACAAATGCACTTTATATGTACTTACACGAGTGCATAGATCATGCAATCCCTAACAGAACCAAGATGCTATCCTCCAAAAAAGGAAGCCAATCTGGTGGTCTCCTGCCATAAACAAACTCTACAGCAGAAGAAAGAAACTGTTGCAAAAAAGAGTAAAATCCCATGATTGGAGAAACTCCCTGGTCATCCTCAGTAAGAAGCTGAGATGCCTCATAAAATCCTCCAAAGCTAGTTATGAAAACAAAATCGCCACTGACTCTAAAGACAACCACAAAGCATTCTATAGCTATGGCAAGAATCTCAATGGCAACACTCAAATCTACTTTGAGTTACAGCACAATGGCACTAAATATACAGAACCAACTGATATTGCCAACATCCTGGCAGATAGATTCAGTGCTAACTTTACCCCCTGTCATCCCCTAAAGGGCCCATCTCTATACCAGAAGAATGCAAAGTTCCTGTAATCACGGCTGGCACCCCACCCAAGTACCATGTTCAATCATAGCCTCACCTCAGGCTATGTGCCCACTGAATGGTGCACAGCAATGGTTATCCCACTCCACAAAGGGGGAGACACCACAGACCCCGGAAACTACTGTCCCATTAGCCTAACGAGCCTGGTCTGCAAGGCTATGGAACGTATCATCATGGAACTTATAAACAATGACATTGGTAATCTCCAAACCAGGACCCCACCCAGTTCGGGTTTGTAAAAGGCAGATCATGTCTCCTAAACCTGACAGACTTCTTTGAAGCAGTCACCAAAGCCGTAGATGAGGGCAAGGTGGTTCACACAGCCTATTTAGATCTCGCCAAGGCTTTCGACACCATCCCCCACTCCAGAATTATAGATAAACTCACTAAACTAGGTATAAATCCCTATGTCATAAGATGGGTTGCCAACTGGCTCACTGACAGAACCCACACTGTGAAAGTAGCAGACTCCAAATCCAACTTCAGACCATTGACAAGTGGAGTACCACAGGGTTCAGTCCTGGGTCCTCTCCTGTTTGGCATCTACTTCTCTGAAGTACAGTCTAACACAGAAGGTCTTTGGCTAACGAAGTTCACAGATGACTGCAAACTAGGAGCCATAATCAAAACTCCAAAAGATGTGGACATCCTACAAAAGGGCCTTGCTAAGACAGATAGGTGGTGTCAAAGCCATAGCCTTAAGCTCAATGCCAAAAAGTGCATTGTCATCCCTTTTGGTAAAAAAATCTGTACCCATGAACTACTACATAGGTGGTAGTCTACTTAACACCAAAAATGTGATGAGACCTTGGGACACAGGTGGACAGTAGTCTCTCCTTTGATAATCACATCGCTACAGTAGTCAGGAAATCCTTCTACGGGGCACACCTCATCACAAAAGCTTTCTCACCCAGGAAAAAAAAAAGAGGTCATTGTTCCCCTCTACTTGTCACTCATTAGACCCATTATAGAGTACAATGCCCCTTTTGGTATGTACCTCACAAGACATGTACAACAACTCAAAAGGCCACAGAAATACCTCACAAAGAGGATTACCGGCCACAAACACATGCCCTACGCAGACCACCTCAAAAAACTGCAGCTTTACTCCATCACATATTGCCTACTCAGAGGCAATCTCTGCCTAACACACAAAGCTATGTCAAACCCAGAGCTTTTAGACATGCTCCACTTAAAGAAATCCCAATCCCTACGAAGTACATGCTCTAGGGACCTAAACCTTGTCACCACAATAAACAGAACATGCTGGCAGGATAGATTCCTGTCCCAGAGACTTCCCATACTGTGGAACAAACTACCTATCTATATCAAACAAAGCTCCTCATTAGCACTCTTCAAGAAAAATCTTGATGACTGGATGGGAGATAGGAAATTCACCCTGGGGATCATTTCTGTGGCTCAACAGTGGCACAGGAAAATAATTTTCTTGGGTGGCGAAAGCCAGGGTACCTTTTGGCTAGGCTTATATAGGCCCTAGGGCCAATAGCCTAGTACCTACCTATGAACTTATGAACCTATGAACATGGAAGCATATGTTTTCAGAGTGCAATGAGTTGGGAGACTTTAAAAATTCCTTACAGTGTACTCTGTCAGGAATACTGAGCAAGCAAATGAGTGTAACTCAGGAAATGATTTTTTGAGCTGGTATACAGGATCTGAATTACCTGCACATAGTAATCCCTTGTTCAGTTTAATTTTGGTGGCTGCTAAAAAACAATTACTAGGGAATGGAAATCAAAGCCTAAACTAAGCACACCTGAAGTAGTGAATAGTGTAACAGTGATTTAAGAACAGGAAATGGGATATTTAGAAAAAGGTAGGAGTAAATTGTGTAGAAGAATAGAAAAATGGAAATCGTTGGAGCAATACAAGCAAAAAATGATTTTGCGGAAGAAAGATGTTTAAGAGAAGGCAGGAATTGAACAATATATGTAATTTGTATAGTCTGTTTTTTTTTTAAACAAAAACTGTGAATGTTTGTTAAATGTTAAAAGTTAAATGAATGGATGAAAATTAGAAAGAATGGAAGATATTGTTGAGTGATTAAAATCTGTGAAAAAAGGATGGAGAAAGTAATGTTTAAAGGAGTATGAGAAGTGGTCTATTGTACAAAAGGAAGACAGGTGAAATAAATATTTATAGTGAAAGTAGCAGAGATGATATTGAAAGACATGACTGATACCAAGTGATGTAGCTAAAGCCTTTAAAGTAATTCATGAAGCAATATGGCAGATTTTGGAGGCATATAGCATCATAGAGAGAAATGTTATACAAATTCATAGGTACAGTTAATGATAAATGGATCAAGAAACTATTAAGTGAGGAGTAAAACAGGGATGGCAGTGAGTATGTGTCTGTATTAGTTATGAACACAGTAGTAGAATGCATATGCAAGAAATAAGGGAACAAGTTGAATGGAAATATGTATGAACTATGCAGATGGTATAGTTCTAATAAAAAAAGGGATGAATACGTGATGATTTTAATAAGAACCAAAAAGCTGTTAAATAAAACTAAGTGTAAGAGATTTGGTAAAATAAAAGTAAATGGGATATATTTCACAGGAAATTAAATATAAATTTTTGGGAATTAAATTTTTTGAGAGTATGAATGTCAGTGAGAAGAGAAACCAAAACAAATTGTTGGCTTGGTGGAAAAACTTTTATCATTTTAGAAAGATCTATGTTGAATACTTTCATATTAGGGGGAGAATGCATATGTAGGGAGAATATGTTTCCCACTCAAATAGAAAAAGTTGAAATTTTAATTTCGAGTTCAAGGCTAAACATTAAGACAAGGGATAATTTATAATAAAAAGAAGTTTAAATTTAAAAAAGATCCAGTAGGGAATTTGGCATCTATGAATTTATTAATGAGAAAGGTAAAAGAGAGAGATAAATGATGTATAAAATGTTATATGAGAGGTATAAAAAAGTATGGGAAGAAAAAAAAGGACAGGATGAAAAATATGAGAATAAAATGGAATTGCAGAAGTTAAAACTGATGATGGGGAAAGAGAAGAATGGTATGATAAAAGTTGGCATTTTTTGTGTATACTCATAGAATGAATTACAATAAAATAAAAAAGCAACAAAAGTCAGAAGAAAAAGTGTTGAAAATTGTTATGATGCAGAGGATTTTTTGGTGAAGAATTTCTTTAGAAAAGTTACCAGTAAGAGGAAGTATAATATATAAGGTAATGGAGGAAATAAAATGTGTTGCTTGTAATGAAGAAACAACAAAACACTTTTTTGAACTATAAAAGTAAACAATTTGGGGAAAAGTTTTAAAATAAATATAGATAGGAAGGATTTTAACTATATAAATATGAATGGTATACGAGAAGTATGATAAAGTAAAGAAATGTGATATGGGCAAATGGCATAAAATGTTGCTGGCAATATGGATGATGTAGAAAATATGTGAGAATTTGTTATATGACAAGAGCATGATGTATTAGCCGAAATAAAATAGTTGTGGAAGGAAAGGGTAGACAGATACAGCAAATTTAAATAAAACGAAATTAAAGCAAGAGAGTTGTTTAATTTATTTCCGTTTAACTTGTGAATGTAAACACTGAACAACTGATTTATTTGTTTTGGACCATAAAAATTTAAAGCAAAAGAGAGTAGGGGTTGCTTTAATAACAAAGTGTTATGGGATCTTTTATTATTCAGCTGAGCTACCACCAGCCTAAGCAGATGGAGTCAAAGTTTAACATCTCGTCTGTAGGTTAGCACATTCAGAAGTGTAGCAGCTCCCTCATGCTGCACCACAGTGCTATAATGACTTCTAAGACACTAAGCGAGTTCAGGATTCAAGAAAACCACATGTTCCCACAAACCTTGGTGGTTTCTATGACAAATAAAAGCACATTTTTACAGCTTACTTTCCCATCAATAAGAAGAAGTCATGAACAATGGAGGCATTGAGGGACATGCTATATAACTGTAAGCCGTGAAGAGAAGAGTTGGACAGATGTTACTGTCTTGTATGGAATCATCTGTAAGAACTAATTTATCTAGGGTCAATATTTTTAGTAAGCTAGCCAGGATATTTAGATATCTGGAGCTCATGTTACTCTGTTTAAATTTATATGTGCATTTACTTGTATTTTGCTTTCCTTTGTATGCTAACCTGCATATATTTTACTCTGTATCTGTAGTATTTCATTTATCTTTAAGCTTCTGTGCCTAGCATTGATTTGTCAAGAGGGTAATCCTTTGCACTGGTGCGTAGCAACTTGTATGGCACACATCTTCCATGAGACTGCTTAGGCCTACTACTAGTGAAAGAGGTATTAATTTGTGTATTTTTATTACCTTGATTCATAGCTCAACCAATGACTGGGTTCTCTGGAGCTATAACTCTCAATGGTGGTGGAGGTAATACCATGCCAGGAAGAAACCTGTGATGAACTGATGAATTTGTTTTATTTAGCACAGAAAATGCTCACTTGAGTCATCAGGTTGGGAGAAAGTATATGGATACTGAACAAAACTTTATGTGTCTGTGTATTAACAAGCATTTATTAATGTTTTCAATCATAGCTTCATCAGGTGTAAACAGCAATGACTATATGTTGTACCATTTAAACAGTTCCATAAAAACACATTTCAATCCCAAACCATTCTTTGGGCCATAATAAAACAATTCAAAAACATAAACTATGCTTCTTTAAAACTGGTGACAAAGAATTTAGACCGTTTAAGCCAGGACTCACACCAGCACCAAGCACAATAATCCATTTGTACTCCACATTCCCCGTTCATGTGACAACATCACCACTTCTAACACACTGTTTAATTACTCCTATCACCAGAAATTTGAAACAATGTGTAGGGTTATCAGAAATATGTTAAGCACATTTGTTAAAAAAAATTCTTATTTCTGAAAGGTGATTGTAAATATGTTTTTTATCTGCGTAACATGGACTGCAAATTAAAGGAAGTACAGGTCTGGCACTGAGCTATATAATAGGTGTTCTGAATCACAATCTGCATAATCATTATTATAAAAAAAACTTTTGTTTTATATTGAATGTGTGAATGTATTACTTCTTATGATATGTTGACAAAAGTTAACATCTGTGGAATGGAGACATACCTGATCTAGAACTATGTCCAAAAGTTTCTAACATTACCTTGTTCCTTATAACAAATCAAATGCTTTAAATTACAAGCTCTTCTATGAACAAAAACAGATTATCTGAAATTAAAGTATTCACAGACTGGAACATATTTAGTAGATGCTAGTGTTTACTAATGATTTTTCTTAACAGCACTAAAATGTCTGTATATGTCATTGTATCAGTTTGTTAGATTCACTGGAATATTGAATCTTTCTTGAATTATGACCTGTGTCACTAAAAATAGGGGGTACCTGTAGATTCTCTCTCTCTGCTGTTGTAATGTATTGGAGTCATAACCCCTATAAGCTGATCATGAAAATTAATAGATTCTGTATTCAAATGTGACGTGTAACATTTGACCCCTATTGATATTTCTAGACATGTATGGTGGGTGTGTACTAGTTCTGTGGAGGTATGTATTCTTCCTTACCTCTTTTGGGTATAGTATGAATTTGACCATCTGATTTATATAAATGAATATACAAAAATAATCAATACAACTTTGAGAAAAAGAACATTTAAACTTTAGAAATTCAGTAGTGTCGGATAGATAATTTGCAAAATATGCAAAAAATATTTGCAAAAAATGTGATAGATGCATTTATATCAAGAACCTAGAATCCAGGCTCTCTCATTCACCAGTCAGTCCATCTGATACTAAGCAGGCTGTCAGAATGCACACCTCACCTCCTGCACCTAACAAACCAACAATACATAAACCTACATATGCAGAGGTCCTTACGAGAAGCTTACCTAAATATCACAGACCTCCCACTTTACATAATACATCCTCTGCAGAACATAGTACACATAATATATCAAACACCAGTATCTCATGAATGAAGCTTCAAAGGCATAACACAAAAGCAAACATCTTAGTCATAGGTGAATCAATTGTAAGACACACAGATGTCCCTCTCACAGAGTTGAATAAGGAAAAGGTCACGGTCAGCTGTCTGTTAGGTGCTAGGATCCACTACATCAGACACGCACTGAAGTCTCTCAAACAGGCACTGTTATGACTCCATCATAGTCCATGTTGGGGTGAACAACTTGAGATGTACCTCCCTGGACTACATAAAAAAAACATGACTGAGCTCTCAGATTATGTGTCTCAGGGAGGTATGTCCCTAGCCTTAAGCAGCATTTTACCTTTGTCTATGATAATACCTGAATAGAAACAAAAAATATCTAACTTCAACAACTTCCTTAATTTCTGGTGTCAATCAAAGGAGATCCAGCATCTGTCAGCCTGGGATGACATGGTCGACAGACCTCAGTGCTTTACCAGAGATGGTCTTCACCTGTCACACTTGGGATTTTGGTTACTGGCTAAGGCTCTTGCCATCCCATTAATGCCCCTTTTTAGGCAATGTCACAAGAACAAAATTCCTGACATAAAAATACCCTCTAAAAACATCTTCAAGCTTATGCTGCTAAATGCTAGGAGTCTAAACCAGAAACTGGACTCTTTGGAAGCAGTCCTCACCTTGGAAGATGCTGATATTTGTGCAGTCACTGAGACCTGGTGTAAGGCTGCGGAGAGCACCCTAGCAATATGAGGTTGCATATCCTTCCACATGTTCAGACCACAAACTGTAGGTGTGAGAACTAAAGGATGTGGTATATCAATATTCATTAAAGATAAATACACCTCTAGATTGGTTAAACAGCACAATTCCCTTGAATTACTTCAGGTGCAATTGACTGTAGGTAAGATCGATCTTCAGATCACTGCCAGCTATAGGACACCCTCCATGAATCAAGACAATCATCCAGCCTACTTGGTTCTATTTGAGTCAATCAAGATGCAACCAAACACCCTAGATTGGGGTGACTTTAATTACCCATCCATAGACTGGGTAAATTATATATGTTCTAATTCACTTGCCTAAAGATTCCTGGACTTCGTTAACTCCAATGCCCTGGGCCAGCTGGTTGACACACCCACAAGGGGCTCAAACATCCTGGACTTGGTGCTCACCAACGTGGGGGATAGCTGCACCACCCCCAGTGTGTGGCCATCAGTGGTGAGATCTGATCACAAATCAGTCTCAGTAGGAGTAACTATAACACAAGACCCTCCCCCTTTGCAACAACTAGACTAAAAAACTTCTCCATGGCCAATTACAACCTCTTGTGTGATGGCATAAATAGCTTCATAGCCTCTCCCCCCACTGACGGAAAAGACACCTATGCTGAGTTATACACCAATGCTTTATAAAAGCACCTGTACAATTGTATTGAATCTTCTGTACCTGATAGAACCAAAGCAAGATCTTCAAGGAAAAACAAAACTGCCTGGTGGACATTTGCCATTAATAGGCAATAGAATAGGAGAAAGAAATTGTTGTCTAAGAGTAGGAAGGAATGGTCTCAAAACTGGAAACACTCCCTCCTAAACTTAAACAAGCAAATAAGACTCCTAGTGAAGTCATCCAAAGCTAACTATGAATCTATATTAGCTTCCCTAACTAAGGACAACCACAAGCTGTTCTTTAGTTACATCCATAACCTCAAAGTTAAGGCCAAGATTTGCGCTGAACTCGTAGTTAATGGTACGACATATATAGAACCTATGGATATAGCAAACCTGCTGGCTGACAGGTTCAGTGAAAACGTCATTCCCCTGTCCCCACCACATATACCCCAAAGCATCTCTAACACCTATCCCATGCCTAGAATCTCTGAGTAGCAGGTCTTAAATGCCCTCTCCAAAGCCAAAAACACAACCACTATGGGACCAGACAACATCAAGTTCCACATGGGTTAAAACAGGAATTAGCATCACCATTGGGAATGCTTTTCAATCACAGCCTAAGCACTGGCTTCATCTCAGTGGAATGAAAAACAGCTACCGTTATCCCTTTGCACACACAGGTTGCATCCACAGACCTCAGGAACTATAGACTCATTAGCCTGACCAGTCTTTTCTGCAAGGTCATGGAATGAGTCATCATGGACCTTATTAACAAAGATATAGGAATTTTCCATTGCTTGACCTCACCCAGTTCAGGTTTATCAAGGGGAGATCATGCCTATTACATATGCTGGACTTCTTCAAGACAGTCACAAAGCCCGACATGATGGCAAATCTGTGCATACAGCCTACCTAGACTTTGCCAAGGCCTATGACACAATCCCCCATTCAGGCATCATTGATAAACTCACCCAGCTGGGTATCAACCCATATATTGTCAGGTGGGTTGTAAACTGGCTCACTGATAGTGCTCATACTGCCAAAATAGGGGACTCCACCTCCTCCAGCAGACCCATAACAAATGGTGCTCCACAGGGATCGGTTCTGGGACCCTTACTGTTTGGAATTTACTTCTCTGAAGTACAGGCTAAATCTGAAGGACTGTGGCTGACAAAGTTTGCTGATGACTGCAAACTGGGAGTGATCATTGAAATCCCTAGCGATGTCAACATCCTGCAAGAAGGTCTTATGCAGACTAATGACTGATGCCAAAGTCATGGTTGTAAACTTAATGCAAAAAAATCCATTTACATCCCCTTCAGCAAGGGTGATGTTCCTGCAAATTACCACATCAATAGCAATACACTAAGCACACAAGTCAGTGGTGACAGATCTGCTCACACAGGATAACAGCAACCTATGTCTCCACAGTGGTAAGAAGGGCATTTTATATTGCTCATCTCATAAGTAAGGGCATTGCCTCCAGAAAAAAAAAGAGGTTATAACCCCCTGTACTCTTCCCTCATCAGGCCAATAATAGAGTACAACACTCCCTTTGGTATGTTCCTTTCCAAACGCCTGCAGCAATTGGAGAGACCAGAAAGGTTCCTTACAAAGAAAATTCAGGGTCTTCAAGATCTGTCTTATGCGAACAGACTGAAATCATTGTCACTTTACTCTGTGTCATACAGACTGCTTAGAGGTGATCTTTGCCTTGCATATAGAGAAATCTCTAACCTAATCGAAATGCTGTACATTTGCAAGTCAAATGGCACACGGGTCATTCACTCAAAGGAGCTTAACCTGGTATGTGACATCAACAGAACTTGCTGGAGAGACAGATTTGTCTCACAGAGGTTGCTCCACCTTTGGAACAAGCTTCCTATTCATGTTAAATAAAGCCCCTCATTGGCATTATTTAAGCATAATTTGGACAATAAATGGGTAACTGGAAATTCACTCTGGGGGTTCCATCTCTATCCCTCTTGGACAGGGGCAATTAGGTGCTGAGTTTAGTATATGCTTGAAGCAGACACCCTTGGGAACATGGGTTGAACTTGGCGATGATTGTAAGGGCCCTGGGACCATTAGCCTAGTAACCTCATATGATCCTATGACATTAACAAGATATCATCCATAAACCTCATATAAAACACAGTAGAGGCCAAAACATATTTACTTCATTGAATACAAATTTGTTTTCCCATGTTGCTTAAACCAAATTAGTATAGGTGTTAGCTACAGGTGTCACCATGGCTATACCTTAACTGTAAAAAAAACAGGTCTCTTGAAACATAAATACATTATTTTCTAAAATTAACAATAATTCAAATATAGTGTTAATATTTCCACGGGTTAAATCAAAATGGAGGGATACAGTTCTAATGTATTCAGTGCTAGTGTCATTAGGTATTACAGTAAAACAAATCAATGTCCAGAGTAACAAATATAAAGACACAACTGTGATTATTTATGCACCATGAATAAAGCTGACCTAATAAATCATTGCTATCATGTATATAGATTTGAGAATAATTCAAAAGCTACTTGATACCCTGAGGTTCTGGGGCCATAGACTGTACCTACATTGAAATAAAGGCCACCAACTGGTGAACTGGGAAGAAGGTAAGTGAACTGCAAAGGGTATCACTCAAATGGTCAGGTGGTCTATAATACACATGCTATCTGCAATATGTACAGGTCACATAGGTAGTTTTCACTGCCCTTACATGTGGTGCTCATGTGGTCTGTATCAGTGGTTTGCAAGGGGTGAATTCCCACCTGGACATCTTGTTAATATTGCTGGACATGTCCTAGAACCCTTGCTCATGACACCCATCAGAAATCAACACAAACTGACCAGGGGCACAGCCATGCAAACAAGAAGCATTCTAGAGCATATATTTAGACTGTTAAAGGCATGTTTTCATTGTCTATATTCATCTGGTGGTACCCTGCAGTATGAACTTGCCATGTGTGCCAAAATACTGACCACATGTGCTATGTTACACAGTATTCTAGCTAGGAAGCACTTACAGCAGGTTAGCCTACAGCAGGGTCAGCAGATCCCAGCACCAAAGACACTGGAAGCTGAAACAAACAAGTCAGAAGAGAAGCAAGCAGCAAGAAGTGACTAGACCAGTCAGAGGCAGGCACAAAATGCCACGGCACTAGCAAGGAAGCAGGAGACTGCACACAGCTTTATAAAGTAAGTATACAAGAGTTAATTACATACACTAGACTTAATGATGCATGCAAAAAAAAGGCTGCTTACCCATACATACGTTGGCTATGCTGTGGGTCAGACATTGGCAACCAAAGTAACAAAGTACAAAGGGCAGGACATGGTTATTTTTTACACAGGTGGACAAGGGAGTGCATGGGTCCGGGGTGCATGTCTTTTCCAGGGAAGTGTGTAAGTGCTGTTGTGTAGCAAAATAAAAACTGCTTTTATGGGTAGTCTGAGAACTGTTGCGAGGGTTAATGTTGAAGGTCTATGGTCAGTGGATGTTTGGTATATGCAGGAGGCTGCGGTGGTGCCTGTCTAGGGATATAGCCTCAGCAGTTGGTGCAACACCATGGCTCAGCTTACCGAACAGGTCTGAGGTATGCATGACAAAGGGCTCAGACAAAGGGCTCAGTTTCCCATGCATGCCCTTGCCCACAAGAACTAGCCCTGCCAGGAGTTGAACTGGATTTACCCCCACAACCTTGCCTAGATGAGGTGCTACATGACCTGACCCTCTATCTGCTGGAAGAAATGCAAGCATGACAGCAATGTTGATGCCCCCTCCTCAGTATACACAACTCCACAATTTGATGTTGTGGAAGTGTTAGTATTGCGGGAGTAGGATCATGCCCATTGGGATACACGCAGACTGTTTTGGGCACCAATCATCTGCCATTTTTCCATGAAATTCTTTGAGGTGACATATGGCTGGAGAAAGAGAGTGAGATAGGATGGAACATAGAGGTAGTACGAGGAATCCAATATATTTCTGGACATCTTAGATAAGGAGAATGGCAGAAAGCTCCTGCAGGAGGGGCTATACCAGGTCACATTATAAGACTGATGCCTGGAATAGTTTGGTCAAGGCTGTCATCTGTGCTACTGGCATTTCATGCCTGGAGAAAGAGTGTTGTCACCATTAGTGACATGAGGCATCACAATCCTGATCTCCTTTTGCTAATGGGAGATGAGCTAAGGCACAGTCACCATCTACACTAGATCTACTGTGCTAGTTATACCTTGACCTCTTAAATACCCTGCACTGTCTACCACTATCAGCTAAGACACAGTCACCATCTACACTGCATCTACTGTACTAGTTATACCATAACTTCCCAAATAACCTGCACTGTCTACCACTATCAGCTAAGGCACAGTCACCACCCAAATAACCTGCACTGTCTACCACTATCAGCTAAGGCACAGTCACCATCTACACGACATCCATTGTACTAGTTATACCTTAATTTCCCAAATAACCTGCACTGTCTACCACTATCAGCTAAGGCACAGTCACCATCTACACTACATCTACTGTACTAGTTATACCTTAACTTCCCAAATAACCTGCACTGTCTACCACTATCAGCTAAGGCACAGTCAGCATCTACACTACATCTACTGTACTAGTTATACCTTAACTTCCCAAATAACCTGCACTGTCTACCACTATCAGCTAAGGCACAGTCAGCATCTACACTACATCTACTGTACTAGTTATACCTTAACCTCCCAAATAACCTGCACTGTCTAGCACTGTCAGCTAAGGCACAGTCACCTGCACTGTCAGCTAAGGCACAGTCACCATCTCCACTACATCTACTGTACTAGTTATACCTTAACCTCCCAAATAACCTGCACTGTACCACTAACAGATTTTACATAATCCCCTAAAGAAATCAAATGGAATAGCCAGATGTACAGTAACAGAATGGACTATCTAAGCAAGTGTCGGGGTGAACATACATGAGGTCGTGAAACTGCCTAGCTTTTACTAGTACCAGTAGCAAGCATAATTAATAGCTCAGTAGTAGCATAGACAATGTTGGAAGTGTTTCTTCACGTCACCTCCTGTGAGAAGTAGATCTTCACGTTCTTTGATTTCCCATTGTGGGTTCATTTCCAACCCCATCCTCACACACTGCTGTGATCATGAAAACATTTCTTGTACATTTTTCTGAGCAGTAGTACATGTCATCTGCCCTTGTAAGCCATTTTAAGCCTAGCCAAATATCCCAACCCAAATTTAAGAATCAAACCCTGTACCTTGTGTGTGTGAGGTAAACACCTTAACTATTACATCATCCACTGCAGTGTCACTACTGCTCTGAAAAATTATGTTCCCCTACTTGTGCATGCCCACACATTTTGGTTTAATGCTCCTCCCCTCTGTTCATCTCATGACTTCACAGTTGTTACCACATACTCTGATTTCTCTTTCCCATTACCTAACCTATCCTGTTACCTTCTTCTTAATTCCTTGATTTCTTCAAAACCTTCTCTTCTCTGGAGGGGGGGGGGGGAGGCACTTGTCCCACAAAAAAAAAAATTCTGCTCTACCCTCTGCTTGCTTCCCTTTTCATCTCGGTCATATACTCCCATTTTCAGCTTTTAATCTGGTCAAAAATAAACACACCACACATGCCCAAAAGGGCTTATAGAAAGAATTATACATTTGTGGTCATACAGTACATCATGGGTTGCAAAAAGCACCATCCATGCCCATGTATAACCAATGAGAAATGTCCCTTCTCCCAGAGAAAAAATTGTTTATGCTGCCATGCACTACTAATATTGCCATGTTTCAAGTAAATAAAATGTGCGCCATTGGGTGGCTGTTGCCATTTATGAAATGAAGTAAAGCTGGTACCTTTATTATGATTTCTGCTATGGCTGAGCTTGTTAATGATCTTCTTTATAGATGGCAAATGCCTACAGTAAAGTGGTGCAATCCTCTTATGGTTATATTTTTTATTTTACTTTTCGACCTCCATTCTATCCCTGTATAATGTTCTTCTGATGCACATTTCCCAGATCCGTCACTATGAATCCTGCAGTAGCTTTCTTAATGCTGTGTTTGAGATTCATATTGAAGAAAGTCCTAGGTTCAGTTGACTTGATGCCTGTTTTTAGATTACTGCTTTCATTCTGTTGTGCAACATTGCAATGACCCCTTCATTACGGCTACTGCAATAGCTCACATATGCTGTGTTTTCAAGAATATCAGTGAACAATGTAATGGGTTCAAATCCTCTCAGGGTTGCTGTTTTGTTCTCATTATATTTATGACTACAGTACAATTACATGGATAAAATAATGTGACGTCAGCAGTGGTGTTTGGTCATTACATCATTACTTTATTGTATCCTCCCATTCTGTGTTTCACAGTTTGTTTGTTCAAGTGTTTCAGATGGTCATCTGGAAGGGTCAAACCCTCTTCTCTATTGTGTGTTGCATCCCTCTTATGTACACCAGCTCCGTTTGTAGTCTTCCATCAGTGAGTTGTTTTCATTGCCCTACTACCACCTCTGTTTTCAATCCTTACCAATCATAGCATTACTTTGGCCTATACGACATTATCTGCATACCTTTTGCATGAGTCACAATAATTCTGTGCAAATGTTTGAGTGATAACTGCACTAGATTGTTTTCACAGTCATGGCTCACAACAGCTGCTCATGCAGTACTCTGGTGGTAGGATGGTCTAACACTATCTTGTAGCAGATCCCCACTGCAGCCATGATAACTGATCTTCACACAAACTGGCCCAGCTGCATGCATTTCTAATGAGCCCCTGGGCTTGTCTCGCATGCAGGGTAGACTCTGACTTGGCTGGAATTACAGATGATGAATTTCTGAATTCCTGGTCCTGTCTTCTGATTTTAGTTTTTCTGCATCTTTCTGCAGCTTCTGTAAATGGTGTCTGTTGCATTATCTTGACGGTCCTTTTTTTTTTTTAAAACAATAAGTTGCTGAGTAAGGCGAGGGATAGCTACTTCTAAGACGATGCTTCCAACAATGAAGTCAATAAAAATCTGTTAAGGAAATGTGATGCTAGGTGAAAACTCCCACATCAGTGGGTAAGCTATTAGCAGGCTCACCGGAAAATCGTGGAAGATTTTATCAAAACATGTGTAAATACTTTACAAAAATTGCAGGCTTTAGCACCCAACTTTAATAGATTGCTATTATTATAAGCTACAGCTTTGTTACTAGTCAGATGTACTGCCATGTGCAGAGTTCAGTCTGAGTTTTCTTTAAATACAGTGCAGACTAAGATTTGCATAGTATATTTTCAAGGAGTCTAAGTGTTAAATGCAGTGCAATGCATACAAGATTTTACTGCTAAGTGTATTGTACGGGATAGGGGAATCAATTACTGATTTAATGTTGGCAAACCAGGCATAGGTAATTATACTTAGAATATAATCTGTTCATATTTAAGCATTCGTTCTGGTACAATAATTCCAAAATCTCTTGAATGCAAGGAACATAAATTACCAAAAACTGTGATAAGGGTACAACCATCATGATCACTGATAAAGAAATGAAGATGCGTGTTTGTTTTATAAGCATGCAGTTAAAGTATTTAAACTTGCATGAAAGACTTAAGTAATCTCACTTGAACATTTTATTTAAACTTTGTTATATAAAACAGGTTTGAGCCATTAACTGCAGAAACATTCTGCCATACAGAAAAAAAAAAACTTTTTTTGTTATTGCCCGATCCATATGAATGGAAATATTTTCACCACTTCTCACAGCCACTGTAATTTTCTTTCTTTGAGAGACTGTCAGGGTACATGTAGTCAAGCTCAAACAAGTAGCCTGAATGGTAAAATCAAGAGCAGACTAGTTCAATTGACATGACGTACCCCGACTTTCCTTGCCATATACTGCAATGTTTTAAGTAGTTGCTATTTTTTTTAATTTATATGAAGGTAAAAATTATTTCAACTTCTAAAGGACTTATTTACTTATTCCTGGACCTGTCCTTGTCCCACTCCCACCTAAACTACTACCTCTCCTCTTCCCCCTCCCCTCTCAGCTCTCACACTTTACTACAACTACTCATTTAAGGTTTTTATGATATTCTACCAACCTTGAATTTCTCTCTGATGGTAATTGTTAGACAGAATCTAACTTTTTTATATTATATTTTATATATTTAATATGTACCATGGCTGTTTAAAACCTCAAGTACTACTCTTGTAATCTAACATGCTCATTTATAAGTTGTATTCTATTTGTCCTGGGTATATACACTTGTATGTTAATATTGTGTGATGTTTTGTTTTTGTATTTATCTGTGGAGCTATTCTCCTCAGGTCTCCGCTTAAAAAGGGCTCTGCAGCCCAGTTGGGCTAACCCGGTTAACAAATGTCAAATAAATAAAATAAAATAATAAATAAACATTTGTAATCAAATATAATGCCAGAAATTGTGGATTTTATTTAGACAGCAAGATGGAAGCTGCAGAAAAAAATACAGGTCCAGTTTTCCAGTGGCCCTGGGCTTATTAGTCACATGATCAACACCAAACCATAGCTTGAAACAGCAGCTTGGTGCAACAATTCTAAAGTTTAATAAGAAAGTAATTAAATCAGTTACTTTTTTTCCAACATGGCACTCTGAACAATTTTTAGGTCAATTGGCACCTTAGCAATCCCCCAGTAGGTGATTCCCCCCAACCAGAGTTGGAGAGCAAATAAAGTTCTCCAGTTATAGACAAGTTCTAAAACACCTTTTAGAAATTACTAGCCTTTTGCAATAGTTACCAACACACATGGACATGTGTACACACTGGAAGTATCTTTTGAAATCAGTTCTTGAACCCGAGATCATAGCTGCCTAAATAATCAGTAAGACAAGCTGCCTAACAGCGATCACACCAGTGACAGGCTCCCCTTCTACAGTGCTAATTACTCACCTCATTCTAGCTATGGATTTGATTTTTGTTAGTGGCCACATCGTGTACAAAATTTTAAAATGCATTTAAATAGAAAGAAAGTAATGTAATTGAAAAAAGTAGGAAATTTCAATACTCTATAAGCTACTGGGGAGAGGTAGAATCACAGACACTTTGCTTTGCTAAGGATGGGGTACATCTGTTTCATACCCACCAGACTTTTGGATATTGGCTAAAACTTTATCTTTATCACCCCATCTTGCTAAAAAGACAAAACTTACCAGCATAGTGGAAAAGTCTCACAGCTACATTAAAGTATTACTGCTCAATGCTAGAAGCCTAAACAAAAAATTTCACACCCTTCATACCTTCCTCTGTCTGGAGAATGTGGACATCTGTGCTGTTGGTCTAAATGTGTGAAAGAATACATAGCCTTACACTGCCAGAGTACTATGTATAGCTTGAAACCAACAGCATCACAGACTGGGGCCAAATGTGGAGGAGTCTCGATGTACATTAGCAACAAACCTACCTCCAGGTTAGTTAAACTGGAGGATACCATGGCGCTTATCCACATGCAAGTCACAATAGATAATGTTCCTCATCATATCATGGCTAGCTACAGGAACCATCTAGGCTACTGGAGTCTCACTACTCTTACCTAAACCTACTAGAGGCACTCACCATCCAACTAAACATCCACTTCATAAGTGTTTTCAATTAACTCTCTGTAGACTGGCAAACTCGCCTCATACTCACAATGCTTCTTGGATTTTAACACACATGCTGGAACAGATACTGTATGGCCCAACCAGAGAATCAAATGTATTTGAACTGGCACTCAACAGCATAGGAGTGCATTGCAACCTCTGTGTAACATCCTCCCCTAAAGAGGTAAGACACAAAGCATTCTTCATTGAAATGAAATTCAACCCTGAAACCCAACTAAATCTGTAACAGGAACTATTCTAAGACAAACTACATCCCATTAAGTGACAGGGTTTCAAATTTCAAGGCTCCCTCTAACCCTGAGGCCACAGCTACCTATGGAGAATTATTCCTGGAGTCCTTACACAAATGTGAATGGCTGCAGACAGGCTGCAATACCTACTAGAAGTAAACCAAAACAAACACTAAAAACAAACCCCACTGGTGGAATCTTCACTGAAACAAGGTATATTTAAAAAGGAAACTCAAGTCCAAAATCCAAAAGAGCAACTCCTTTAAAAGACAAGTGCTCTCTTATACAACTAAACAAGAACCTAAGACCTATCATTGAATGCAATACCCCCTTTGGCATGCATCTAACCAGATACCTGCAACAATTGGAAGGCCTACAAAGGTTTCCCACCAGAGGTCTAATTAAGTCCAGCTAGGCCAGCTATGAGGTCAGGATAGCCTTGCAGGCTAACAATCACAAGGCCACCTTCAGCTATCTCTGCAACCTTAAAGGTAACACACAGTAGTGTACTGAAGTGGTGACTGATACCATCTTCACTGATCACGGTGATGTTATCAAATCTACTGGCTCAAACTTCACCTCCCAGGTCCACCAAGTGAAATACCCAACAACATATTACCCCTAACTGTTAGCAGGAACCAGGTGCTGGCAGTACTATCTAAATCCATGATGTCCACCTCCCGACAACATCCCTGATTGCCTCCTGAACAGTCTAAACCATGGACTATACAGGACCACATGAGGCACTTGAAACAGACTACATTCCAAGTGAATGGAGGACTACAACAGTCATTCCATACAGACCATCAGCTGACCCAGGGAAGTACAGACCCATCAGTCTAATAAGCCCAATATGCAAAGCCATGGAATGAATTATCATGGAAATGATAAACAAGGACATTGGCCACCTACAGATACTGGGCCCATCCCAATTTGGCTTTAAGGGAAGGTCATGGCTACTTAACCTGGTAGAGGTCTTTGAGAGGTCACCAAAGCAGTCAATGAGGGTACAGCTATGCATACTATGTATCTTGACCTAGCCAAAGCATTCGATAGAGTGCCCCATTCAGGCATCGTTGAGAAAATCTCTGAACTAGGCATAAATTCCTGCATAACTCTCTAGATTGTTAGATGGCTCATAGGACCCAAGAAATCAGGATCTATGAGACCACCTCCTCCATGAGACCAGTCACCATTGGAGTACCCCAGGGCTTGTGCTGGACAAGCTCCTGTTTGCCATCTACTAAAGTCAATGCTAACCTTCAAGGGCTCTGACTCACCAAGTTCACAGATGACTGTAAATTGGAAGCTATTGCAGATTCACACCAAGACACCAACATCTTGCAAGAGGGTTTAACACAGAAAATTGACTGGTGTTAAAGCCATGACCTAAAACTCAATGCCTAAAAATGCATTATAATGCTCTTTGGAAAACAGTCAACCCAAGTTAATTACTCCAATAAAACACTTCAGAGAGTCAATCCAAGTAGTAAGGGATCTGGGAACATATGTAGACAGCAACCTGACCTTTAACCAAAATGTAGCGAAGACAGTAAGAAAATCATTCTGTGTCACCCAACTTATAGGTAAGGGTTTGGCATCCAGGTCCAAGGAAGTTATAGTACCACTCTATTTGGCTCTTATCAGACTTTTCCATGTATCTAACCAGACACTTGCAACAGTTGGAATACCCACAAAGGTTTCTCACCAGGAGAATTCAGGACATGAATATCCTGTCCTACATTGACTGCCTATAGGCTCTATCTCTGTATTCAGTTTTTTACAGGCTGCTGAGAGGGGGATCTTTGTCTGGCTTATAGAGCTTCCTCAGACCCAGCCCTGATGGTTTTGTTTCACATGCAAAAAGCAAACATCACCAGAAACACTAGATCCAAGGTTCTGAACTTCGCTTGTGACAAACAGAACATGCTGGAAAGAGTGATGTGTCCCAAGGATCCCTGCACTATGGAATAGGCTTCCCACCCATGTAAATCAGAGCTCATCCCTAACATTATTCAAATAAAAGCTTGACAACTGAATGGGAAATCATAAACATAACCTCAGCCTGGTCCCCATGTTCCTTATGGATAGAAGTCATTAATAAGGAAAGTATTATCCTAATACACCCCCCCCCCCAACAAATCCTTGGTTACCTCCCTACTAACAGTCTCTTCACTTTATAGATGTCCATGATACTTGAGTCCCAAATGGGTTGTGGTGCATGGCTGTATTATAAGGGCCCTAGTGGTCATTGGGTTCATGGGTTAATAGGTAGTTACTAGGCTATCACAGTAACAGTTTTTCTCTTTACAGCACATTATATTCTACTGTGTCCTGATGAAATTACATCACCCCTTGCCTCCAAACTGAAATAAATCTGTAATGATGCACTCATCAGGCCATCTTGAAAATTAACAAAATCATTGCTAGTTATTGCAAAGGGGCACAAAAACATCAATATGAAATGAAAAGATATGCTCGTTTGGTCTTGGGGTGTGGCTGTCCTTTTGAGTCCAGGAAATCAACATGAAATAGTTAAGCAGGTTTGAAAGACTGCTAAAAACATCTCATAGCTGATTTACTCATTTTTCCAAAGTATTTTCGAAAGCTAGCTCAACAGTTCAGAAAGTCAAAATGAGCCCATCTTCAAACTGCAATTCAAAGAATAGTCACTAGAAGCAAATGAATGACCCTAAACAAGATGGGGGGAAAGGATTACTGCACTAGTTTGCAAGAAAATTTTCATGCAAAAGTCAAGAAGATGAAGATAGAAATGGAGAGAGAGAGAGTTGCAAAAGATATGTTATAGGGGTGAAATTCAGGAATGTAGCAGAAACGTACGTGGAAAAGAAAAGAAAATGAAAGGAAAGGAACACTGGAATGACAGATTTCAGGAAAAAAACATTCAACAATGAAGAGCAAGAATGAACTTCAGTTTTGAATTTGGATGAGGGCAGTAATGGTGATGAACAGACAGCTTAGTAATAGATGAGTGAAGGACAGGTGTGAAACTGAACGCACAAATGGGAGGGATGGGATACATCCCAAGATACTCACAAAGGTAGCTAAGATACTACTGGAATCAATAATGGCATTTTCTACAGATCCTTAAGGTAATGAAGACAAACCTCAGCCTTAAACATTGAATGAAAATTATCAAAGAGCATACTGGGAAAGGTAAGGTAGACTAATATTAGTAGAAGATAAAATCACAAAGTGTACTGAAAGCAAAGATAAACTTAGAAGAAACTGATATTAGTTCCAGCCAAGAGTTCTTGTCAAACCAACATAATCTAGTTTTATGACTGTGTAATAACATAGATGGGAAGCAGTCCAGCTGAAGCATTGTATGTGAGCTCCAGCTAGAACTATAACCTTTTTCTTCAGAGGAGACTGTTGGAGAAACTTGGGGCAAATGAAAAGTGTTATAGGACAATGTGGAAATGAACTTATCCCCTCACCACCAATATATATGTTGTATATAAAAATGAAGCACATTTACCAGGTCTTCATGGACGATACCAAAATTTCTAGAGAATGGTGGGCATGGCATAATGGATACAGGAATGGTACTGACTTGGTCAGAGGGATAACAGCTTGGACTTTTTCCTTAGCAAGGGAAAACCCTGTGGTAGAATACATACTAGCAGGGAGTGTTACCTCTGATAACAGGACAGGAAGAGGTCTTGGGGTACAAATATCACAGAACTGAGGCACCAGGTAAAGCATGAAAGGGTGATAGCTGAAGGCAACAGGATAATGAGCTGCATTACTACATGGATATTTTGGCTGAGAGAGAAAGAGAAAGTCAGGTAATGCTTACTCCCTGAGCACTGTTAATGCACCATCTGGAGTACTGTGTTCTGCTTGTGACTGCTTCCAAATGGAGGGATGCAAATAATATGGCAAAATTAGGAAAGACTTTTAAGGATTGTTGGGTGATGAGAATAGACATATAGTGCAAAGCTAGAAGGTTTGAAAATGCATTCACTAGAAATTAGGTTATAAAGGGTGTAACATCTCAGTTCAAGAAACAATGGTTGAGTATGTAGAGAGAAAGCTGTGAAGGAGGGATAAGGCAGGGAGGAAGATTCATAAACTTCATCTGAAAATGACAGTTCATTCAGGATGTGAGGAGATGCTTCTTTAATGAGAAACTGGTGAACAGACTGAACAAGTACAGCACTGGAAACATAAATTTAGGAGAGATGGGGCAGGTGAGAAGAAACGTCAGCTACAAGGAGCTAGCTACAACAACCAGGTGAATTAGGAAGAAATTACATGCTGCCTTCTGATGGCAAAACTATACTTATTTAATTATTTAATAGTACTGCATATATGTCCAAATTATATTTTCACTTTTAGCTTCAGATACTCATCTCACTAAAATACATTTCATTGTCAACAATAGGAGTAGCATACCCTTCTGAAAAATTCTTCTAAATACTATTCTAGTACTTAATATGTTTAACCATGTACATTTTTTGTTAAAATACAGAGCATTCCTGACAGTACAGTTGTACCAAAATATTCATACAGTCTTACAGATGTTTGACTCATCAGAAATAAAGCGAGAAACTCATTGCAGATCTATGCACATGATTAGATAAGCGATCATGGCAACTACATAGAAGGACTGGACCAGGCAATAATTCCTATGTAACACATTTTATCACCCTGCATCACCGTAAATATTTACCACTATCATTTATCTTGATTATCCTATCCCTAAACCATGTTGGCATCTTGCTAAAAGCCTTTTTTTTGTGGTCCAAAAAGAATCTCCAAAGGTAGAAATTCATCTTGTGTATCAGCTAATAGCCCAGACTGAACAAATAACTGATTACCCCAGCTGTGACTTAGCAAAAATCTTGCTAGGCATAATATGTGTACAGTAAAATCTTAGCTAACCGGCAGCCATGGAGATTGGTAGATGCCAGATAACTGTAGTTTCTGGTTGCTTGAGAGTTACTATTAAAAATAGGCCCGACTAATACTGCACCCTAAACTATTTGTTCGGTTTGACTTGTTCTCAGGTTGGGAAGAGAGGAAATTTATTCCGGTCTTCCTTTTTAAAGCTCTAAAACTCTAAAAACATAAGGTATGTTTCTGCAGGGGGAAAACAGAAAGTGCAACACATGAAAATTGTTGTATCAAATCAACCAGCAAGGGCAAGGTGCCTCCCAAGAGCATAAGTACAAAATCCAATTGAAGAAACTCACTGAGAGACACCATGGCAATAAGAAGCTGACCTTTTATTTCTCAGAAAGAAAATAAAATACACTTGTAAAAACAAAGAAACGTTTCAAACCAGCAAGCGCTTTCACATTTCAAAGAATGCTTCATCAGACTATTCAAACACCAACAGAAACTGCATATAAAAGCATCATTCAAATAACTATTCACCAATCTGCATTGTGATCTCATTATGCAGAAATGAGCACTAATATATATAAACCAATTATGTGGTTGCATAAATTGATAAAGAGACAAACATGTCATAAAATCTTTTAAATGTGTACATGAAAAATGCTGTTGTTAATAATATTAAACATTCTGTTAAAAAGTGGTAAGCTATTGAAAGTGTATATATACAACAGTAAAAACAATTAAGAATATATGTATGTCTCTTTGGAAACAAACTTTATTATTGAAAAAGGGGGGTTACTATAGACTTGCTTCATCTAAATCAAAACCATCATAATCTCCTAATATATATATATATATATATATATATATATATATATATATATATATATATATATATATATATATGGATCTACCTCACTTGGTCGACATTTCATATGGTCGAATATTCATTTGGTCAACAGTTCATTTGATCGACAAGCATTTTAAGTGGGGGGCTTCACCCCCACACCCCCCAATGTGGAGGGGCTGTGCCCCACACCTAACCATTTTAT